>NC_090744.1:80744183-80776683 GCF_036898095.1 Palaemon carinicauda | reverse complement strand
GCATTCTACTGGACATAGAGATGCATCTTCTTTCAGAGGGCAGATTCTCCAGGGACCCCACCTGTTGGTGGGTAACTCATTCTTGGCGAGAAACGTAGGATCCGGAAACAGGTTCAGTTCTCCCCCATCCAGGAACTGAACACGACCTGCCTCTCTCGAGAGGGCTACAGTCTCACTAACCCTGGCCCCGGACGCGAGTGCAAATAGGAAAATAACTTTTTGTCTCAAATCCTTTAACGCACACTCTTCATTGCTCAACAGAGAAGCGAAATGAAGAACTTGTCTAAAGACCATGAAATGGGCTTTGGAGGTGCTGAAGGTCTGAGCTTAGCGCAGGCTTTCGGGACTTTATTAAAGATCTCGTTACCTAGGTCGACCTGGAAGGCATATAGAATGGGTCTTGTCAAAGCAGACTTACACGCTGAAATCGTGTTAGCTGCCAATCCTTGACCATGGAGGTGGAGAAGAAAGATAAGCAGAAGTCTGTCAAGATCTCCTGCGGATTCTTCGCCTTGACAAAAGGCCACCCATTTTCTCCAAGATGACTCATATTGCCTTCTAGTAGATTTGCACTTATATTCCTCAAGGAAGTCCATGCTGGCTTTCGAAATCCCGAAACGCTTTCTCACCGTTAGGGAGAGAAAATCATGAGCTGCAGGGTCCGGGTTTTCTGTAATAAAGCGCAGAAAGTTGACTTCTGGACTCGCTGGGTCAGAACTGGATCTGGTAGCGGTACAAACTTCAGCTACAGTTCCAATGCCAGGGGGAACCACACGCTGTTCGGCCACTTGTGGGCCACTATTGCCGCTACCCCTTGAAGGATCTCAGTTTGTTGAGGACCCTCAACAGAAGGTTGTGAGGAGGGAACAGATAAATCTTGGACCATCTGTTCCAGTCGAGGGACATTGCGTCCACTGCTTCCGCTAAGGGGTCCTCGTACGGGGCACGTACAGGGGCAACTTCTTGTTGTTTTTCGTCGCAAAGAGGTCTATCTGCAGTTCTGGGACTTGATTCAGAATGAAGGAGAATGATCCTGCGTCTAAGGACCATTCCGACTCTATCGGTGTGAACCTGGATAGAGCGTCCGCCGTCACATTGCGGACTCCTTGAAGGTGAACAGCCGACAGGTACCACTTCTTCTTTTCCGCCAATCGGAAGATGGCCAACATCACCAGGTTGAGAGGTGGTGACCTCGATCCTTGTCGATTCAAGTATCTCACAACTACCTCGCTGTCCATCACCAACCTTATGTGGATCGAGTGACGCGGGGAGACTTTCTTTAAGGTAAGGAGCACTGCCATAGCTTCTAGAAAGTTTTATGTGAAAGGTCTTGAATAGCTTGGACCAAGTCCCTTGGACTTTTTTCCGATGAGAGTGACCTCCCCATCCCTCCTTCGAGGCGTCTGAGTGAATCGTCACCGACGGGGGAGGTGGCTGAAGAAGAACCGACTTCTTTAGATGTCTGGCTTGGGACCAAGGCCTGAGAAGAGTACTTAGCCGAAGCGGCTGGTCTTCTCAGATCTCTTCGCGCGTTTGATGCATAACTTCTCCAAACTCCGATTGCATCCTTTAGCTGTGCTCTTAGCACTGGGTCTGTCACCGAAGCAAACTGGAGAGAGCCCAGTACCCTCTCCTGCTTGCGTCTTGATATCCTTTCGGAATCTAGAAGTCTCTTGACAGAACCCGCTATCTCCTTCCTTTTCTTCGCCGGGATGGAGAAACGGTGTGACAAAAGGTCCCAGTGGATTCCCAGCCACTGGAACTTTTGAGATGGAGAAAGTCGAGACTTTTTTCTGTTGATCTTGAAGTCTAGGTACTCTAGGAACTGGATCACTTGACTGGAAGCTTGCAAGCATTCTGTCTCGGATGCTGCCCACACCAGCCAGTCGTCCAGGTAGGCTACTACCTGAATTCCCTTTAGGCGTAATGTTTGAGAGCTATGCTCGCAAGCTTCGTAAAAATCCTTGGGGCTATGTTTAGCCCGAATGGCATGGCTCCGAAGGCGTATAGTCTTCGTTGTAGCCTGAACCCTAGGTAGGGGGAGAGTCGATGGCTGATTGGAATGTGCCAATAGGCGTCTGACAAGTCTATAGAGATGGAATATGCCCTCTTGGGCAGTAAGGTCCTTATGTGTTGCAGTGTTAGCATTTTGAATTTGCAATTCACTATGAACTTGTTGAGTGGCGACAAGTCCAGAATGACTCTGAGCTTTTCCGAGTCTTTCTTGGGAACACAAAACAGCCTCCCTTAGAAATTGATGGGCTTCACCTTTCGGATCACCTTTTTTCTCCAACAGTTCTTGAACGTACTCCTCCATATTGGGGGTGGAGTGTTGGAAAAACCGAAGGCACGGGGGTGGAGTGCTGTACCAGCTCCAGCCCAGTCCATTCTTGAGTAGGCTGTGGGCCAGGGATCGAAGGTCCACCGATCCCGAAATTTCAGAAGTCTCCCTCCTACCGGTATCATCTCACTTGGACTGCCGTCCTGAGGTGTTGCCTCCCTGACCACGACCACCCCTGAATCCCCTTCCCCTTGAGGGGCGCCTAGACGAGCCTCTGGCTGCTCCTCTAGGCTTTGCTCGAAAGGAAGTAGACTGCCCTTCGAACGCTGGGGTGAATGCCGTGGACTGTGTCGACACGGCCTGGAGTATCCACTGAAAAGTGGTCGGGGTTTGTGCCACGATCTGGGGCACTGGAGGCAATGGCAATTGCAGTTGCTGTTGCTGTCTAACAGGCTTGGCTGGCCGAGACGGTAGCCTAGTCCTCATAGTCTTCCTCTTTGGTTGAGGACCCTCATCCGGGGAAGACTTTCTTTTGATAGCCAGGCCCCACTTCTGGAGAAGGTTTCTATTCTCCAAGGCGGCCTTATCAACAACTTCTTTGACCAAGTCGGTAGGGAAAAGGTCTTTTCCCCAAATGTTGGAGGAGATTAGTTTCCTTGGCTTGTGCCTCACCGTAGCCGAGGTGAACACGAACTCCCTACAAGCTCTCCTTGCCTTGACGAAGCCATAAAGGTCCTTCGTCACTGTGGCCAGATGAGTCTTGGCCACCACCATGAACATTTCATGGACCTTGGGGTCACTTGCCATCGTCTCAAGAGTAGTCTGAAGAGACATTGAGGCAGCCAGTCTTTCTTTTGTCTCGAACTCTCTTCGCAAAAGAAAGTCAGACAGCTTAGGGAGGTCCTCGCCGAACTGACGTCCGGCAATATCAGCCTCCAACTTCCCAACTGAGAACGTAAGATGGACGTCCTTCCAGTCTTTGTAGTCCATAGGCAGGGCCAGCTACAAGGGTTTACACTCCTCCAGGGAGGGGCAAGACTTGCCGGCCTCGACTGCTTTTAGTACAGCCGCAAACCTTTTCTGTAAAAAGGGAAAGGCTCTAGCAGGCGAGGACACAAGGGAAGGGAGCTTCTTGCTCAATGCAGCTACCTTTGAGTTAAAGAAGCCCCTCTCTTTCATCGAGGATGAAAGTAGAGCTTGAGCCTTAGCGTGGTCCATCACTATGACCTCCTTCGGTTCTGTCTCCTCCTTTGAAGCTGGTTCCTTCATCAGCCGGACATAACAGTCCGGATATGATGCCTTGCTGGGCCAGAATTCCACCTCCTCCAGGGGAACTGAGCCCAGCTTATCCGAGATGACGATCTTTCCAGTCGTCATCGGCATGTGCTCAGCATACCTCCATGGGTTAGCATCTGAGCACAAGGGAAGGTCTTTCACATTGAGCTTTTTCTGGGGCCCATGTGATTCTGCAAGGCACTGCATCCGCAGTTCCATTGCAGCCGCCTTCTCCTGATTCTCCTTCTGCATTTGTTGGATCATTCCAACAATAGAAGAGAGGGCCTGTCCCAGCTCTACTGGGAGACCGGCCGATGTTGAGGGAATAGGCTCCGGAATCTGAACCGGAGTAGCCGACACCTCGTCGACCTCTTCCTCTACAACGTCTGGGGCTTGAACTTCATCCTGGGCTTCTGCCAGGAGGTCATCCTCCAGACGCTCGTCCACATCAGACATCCTGGCATGTAACTGGATGCCTTGCATCGCGACTGCAACTTCAGCATCCACCTGGATCTGAACTTGGGGGATCTCCTCTTGAGGCTGGGGAATCACTGCATCAGCTGATGCCTTAGGGAAAAGATACGCCCTCATCTTCTCACTTGGAAGATAAGGGCCAGAGGTGTTCTTTTGGAAGCCCCTTACCCAGGTACGAAGCTTTCCCCTTGCTATATCCCTTGATTCCGCCGTCCTAGGGGAATCAAAGGCCTCAGTAATCAGGTTAGTGCACACAGTACATACCTGAGGGTCCCAATACCGGAGATCATCCTTGGAGACAGCGCATGCTGCGTGTCTCCTACAAAACTCATGTCCGCAGAGGTTCTTGCTGCGGACGTTGCAGAAAGCACTTCCGCACTTCGGAGGGTCCTTCTGTAAAGAGAATAAAATTTCCATGAGTATCAAGTGAACTATGTATCACTGGATATACATTGTATAGCATAACAATTCAGAAAGGAAAGACACACACTTGTGTTTCCCTCACAACCCAATGCTGCAGCCTTCCAGATAATAAAATCAAATGGTTAATCTCTTCTAGAGTAACCAATGCAAAGTTTCCAGAGGAAACAGGTGGAGCTCACACCTAATCAATGATTTTAAAATCCTGGATAATAGACAGGAAAGAACTCACTTTCCTATCTGTAGGGCAACAGCAAAGGACTGTGCAAGAAAACACAAAAGTGTTAGAACACACAGTGCTGTACCAAAACCCATACTATAGTTTTCTTCTTACTGTATATGTTATACTGAAGAATACTAGTACAGTATAGGAGGATACGTGCCGGCCGGCACCTGCCGGCCGGCACACACCATAACTAGCTTTAAAGTATACTACTTAACAGCTATAAGGCGGCAGAACTCTGGTTCAAATGCATGTGCCGGCTGGCAGCAACTGCCGGCCGGCAACAGCCAATGTCGGCCGGCAATGGCTGCCGGCTGGCAACTACACAAGGTAGTACCCAGCTGCCGGCCACACTCTTGGTGACCGGCAGACAAGGGCTGACATTAGCAGGCCGGCAAAGGTACAGGACCGATGCCAGCCGGTAGCAAAAGAACCAGAGGACTACACCTGCCCGGCTGCCGGCCTCATAGGCTGGCAGCCGGGTCGGGAACAGCACTAGAAGAAAAATAGAATGGATGCCGGGATAAGAGTGTACACTACCTCCAAGCCCGGCAATCCGAAAGAGTGCATATAAGGAAGGGGAGAATCTAATTCAGGCTTCCTGACCAATGCCGTCTGGCTCTACAGGCAGGCATGGATGAGGGACCAAGGGAGGTCCGGGCAGCACTCAAAATATAAGACCCTTGCCGGCCGACAGCTCTGCCGGCCGGCAAGGGGCTGAGTCAATTCCACATCCTAACCTATACTAGGTCCAGATGTAGAACGTCGTACAGTACTGTAATGGCTATGCCATTACGGAGATAGAGGGGGAAGGGACAAAGAGGGTCCTACCAACCTTGCTTTAGTGACGGATCACCCGCAGCCAAGAAACTTATCTTAGCCTAAGGGAGATCCAAGGGGGGAGGCCAGCAATACTTGCCAGCTCCCAGAGCACCAAAGCAAGGAAGGTGTTGCCACTCCCAGGGAGAGAAACTTATCCTCCCCCGAGAACAGCAACAAGGACTAGTCTGGTAGATCACAAAAGACGGAATCATATCCACAGAAACCTTCGGTAGTGACCTAAGGAGGCTAAGCCACCTTTGTCTGTGTCAGGCCAGCGAGGGAGACTCTACCCCAAGCCAGATAAGCACAGACTCAGACTAAAAACTCTGTTGTTCTGTCCCTCTTTGAACCAGACTTACTGGAACAGGAAGGTACAGTAACACCCCAGTATAGTTTTATCGAAAATTAATTCGGAAAAAACCACTTAGGGATAAGCCCAAGGCTTAACCAGAGGGAAAGGGATTGCATACCTTCTCCGAAGAAAAGAAAGCAACCGGGGAGTATGAGAAAGTATACTAAGGCTCCATAAGCAACTTAGCCTAGGCACCAAGAGAATCGATTACCTAAATCACCGAAACTCAGTCGTATACTATCTTGGAAATATTCAACACAATCTTAAATGTATAAAACATAGCCTAAAGCTTCAATAAAATTTTATTACACTCGGAAAAACCAAAATCATGCATGAAGTACTAGGACCAAACGACTAGGCTACATGGCCTAGCGTAGGCCAGAATGGCGAATACTTCGCCAAAATAATACTAAGCACGAAAGGAAATCCCATGTAATGCTAAATAGCTAAAATTTATTTAAGCAAAACAACCGGGAATGTCGCTCTGACTAACTAAACTTATACCTAGCGAGCGACAGCGTCCATGACGCCTCCGGTAGGCTACGGCTCTTGTAACAAAGATTAATCTTATTAATCACTCAAAAATTTACCAAGAGCCTACATTTATACATAAAAGACATGGTACTCAACTTATCAGAGGCCGACGAAGACGGAGAAGCCATGAAAAGTAGAATAAATCCAAGATTTGCGAGAAACACAGGAAAAAACACCGAGTTGTTAAGCTACGCAAAAAGGAATACAGATGGCGCCAGGATTGGCGCCAGGATTGGCGCCAGGCAGGCATACGAATCGGATGTTAGGGAGCCTTGGGAGCGGCTCCCCCTTTTTCTTTCCCGAATTCGTTTCTTGCCAATCGCCTCCTACGAGACGAAATCTCTGTCCAGGATGCAGATTGCCATGTGGCGTGTCAAGAATACGTCCTCTGATATGTCGCGATATCCCTTTCAGGAGGGATATTCGCTCCAGGAGTTAGAATTCTGGTACCTTAAGGTAGATTCTCTGGGAATATCGCCGTAGTTGTAATATACCCTAGGAAGCTACCCTATAGGAACTTCCATCAGGACGACATGGCTTGAGCCCAAATATATATATATATATATATATATATATATATATATATATATATATATATATATATATATATATATATATATATATATATATATATATGATGGTCCTTGGTCTGGGAACTAAACATTTAATATATATTATATTACGACTGTTAAGCCGTACAACCTTTCGAGTTCAAAACTCACCTGTTCGCTCCTACATTAAATCTGTTACACTTAAAAATATCAACACCCGAAAACTAAAACAATTTTATAACTCTCAGACAGCAATATAAAAGACACTGAATATCCAAAGGACTCTTAAGTAAACTCAAAACAAAACCGGGTAATTAATTTTAAGATTTATTTAAAACTACCTCTTAATTTGATTCATTAACAAGATACAAGCGAGCATGAAATAAACCCTTGTGATTGAAATCATACACTCTTTACAAAAATAAATATATTCTATATAAATTACAAAACTTTGAAAAAAATTTACATAAAACAAATAAATCAGTCGAAATATTAAGTCTGAACCAATATTAGAAATATATATATATATATATATATATATATATATATATATATATATATATATATATATATATATATACATATATATACATATATATATATATATATATATATATATATATATATATATATATATATATATATATATATATATATATATATATATATGTATATATATATATATATATATATATATATATATATATATATATATATATATATACATATATATATATATATATATATATATATATATATATATATATATATATATATGTTTGTATATATATATAGATCGATAGATATATATACATATATATTTGTATGTGTATATAGGTATGTGCGTGTGTATGTGTTTGTGTATTTTTGTGTTTCTGTGTGGATTGTGTGCATTTGTAACATTTAGATGTGGATCAATATACCTACCTTTCTAGTAAGTAATAGGTGGACAACCATTACCTCTTTCATCAATACTAAGAACTGAAGAAAATTCTAGAATCAGTAAAATAACACTTCAAATAATTACATATAAACATCACGAGAAAGGACTGTTAGAAATATATTCTTCATAATTTTCAGAAATAATGAGTACCTTTAGTGGGAAACAACGATATTTAGTAGAAATATAACAGAAGAGTTTTATCTAAAATAGAAAATATTTGTATATTTTGAACCATTTAAAATAAGCAGTGGTGAAAGATATTGTTAGTATTATAGTTACAAGTTATTCAAAAGACGTAAAAAAAATATTAAAAATCATATTTCAATTTAAAAAATTCTGATTTATCAAGTAACACCGAAAAGGATAATTTAAGAAATCACATTGCAGTTGTAAATACGCATGAAGACAACTCTTGTATTCGTAGTATAAATAGGATCCTGTATTTCCACTTGAATATATTCGTCGGCAGTTACAAGAATATAATCAAATTACTCTATAAAAAAATGTATTTTATAAATGAAAAGAAATTCTAATGTCATTCAGTGGAGGCAATATTCGACGGACATTAAATGTAAATATGACACGAAACAAAAGTAGGTAAAATCCTAGGAGCAGATTCTAATACATTCTATCTAAAGGGAAACACGAGTCAGGCTGTAAAGGGAGCAATGAGTAAACATCGTTTTATCCAAACCAAAATATATACCAAGTGTAACGGGGTTGTCAAACGATTTTAAAAATAAGAATTCGGGATATCGAGGAGAGGAAATGTGTCGCTTCATCATCCGTTTTGCAGCAGATAGTTTTTGTGAGGAGAACAGGGAGGTGGTCGGTATTTGATAAGAATAAATCCACTTGTTCAATTGCTTTTACTTGATTCAATTATATACCTATATCTTGTAAATTTCGTTTACTAATCAACGTATTTATGGGAATACTTTATGATCTAACCATTTAAATATATCAATGGTGTATTTATGTAAATATATAGGCTACAAATGTCTATTTATGTAAATACATTTATACACTTTGTTCAATTATTCTTCTACATATAGCAACCTTGAAATTTTTTACTAAAAATATTGATGAACCTTGTGCATTGGTACTGTTTCCTTATTGCTTCACACACTGGTATGGTAGAGTACTGATAATAGGATTAAGGATAAAACAGAGAATGCAATCTTAGAGTTACAAGGTGGTTTTAGAAGAGGTAGGGGTTGTATGAATCATATTTTTACAGTAAGGTAGATATGCGAGAAATATTTAGCAAAAGGTAAGGAGGTGTATGTTGCGTTTATGGATCTGGAGAAAGCGTATGATAGAGTTGATAGGGATGCGGTGTGGAATGTGATAAGGTTATATGGGATTAGTGGAATGTTGTTGCAAGCATGAAATGTTTCTACGTTGATAGTAAAGTGTGTGTTAGGATAGGAGAGTGAGCGATTGGATTCAAGTGAGAGTGGGGCTGAGACAGGGATGTGTGATGTCACCATGGTTGTTTAACTTATATGTTGATGGAATGGTGAGAAAGGTGAATGCTCGAGTGCTTGGACAAGGATTGAAATTGATAGACTATGATGATCGTGAATGGGAGGTAAATCAGTTGTTGTTTGCAGATGATACTATACTGGTTGCTTGGCCGATTAGTGACAGAATTTGGAAGGGTATGTGAGAGAAGGAACTTAAGATTTAATATGGGTAAGAGTAAAGTTATGAGATGTATGAGGAGGGAAGATGGTGCCAGGTTGAATATCATGTTGAATGGAGAGTTACTTGAAGTAGATCGGTTTAAGTACTTGGGGTCTATTGTTACAGCAAATGGTGGAGTGGAAGCAGATGTACATCAGAGAGTGAATGAAGGATGAAAAGTGCTGGGGCCATTGAAGGGAGTGGTAAAGAATAGAGGGTTAAGCATAGATGTAAAGATAGTTCTGTATGAGAAAGTAATTGTACCGACTGTGATGTATGGACCGGAGTAGTGGGGAATGAAAGTGACGGAAAGACAGAAATTGAATGTGTTTGAGATGAAGTGTCTGAGGAGTATGGCTGGTGTATCCCGAGTAGATAGGGTTAGGAACGAGGTAGTGAGGGTGAGAACGGGTGTAAGAAATGATTTAGCAGCTAGAGTGGATGTGAATGTGTTGAGGTGGTTTGGCAATGTTGAAAGAATGGAAAATGGCTGTCTGCTAAAGAATGTGAAGAATACAAGAGTTGATGGGAGAAGTACAAGAGGAAGGCAAAGGTTTGGGTGGACGGATGGAGGGAAGAGCGCTCTGGATGATATGAGGATAGATGTGAGAGAGGCAAGAGAGCGTACTTGAAATAGAAATGAATGGCGAGCGATTGTGACGCAATTTCGATAGTCCCTGCGGCTTCCTCTGACCGCCGTGGATGACCGCGGAGGTAGCAGCAGTAGGGGATTCAGCTTATGAAGCTTCATCTGTGGTGGATAAGGGGTAGGGTGGGCTAAGGCACAATAGTAGTACCAGCCGAACTCGGTTGAGTCCCTTGTCAAGCTGGGAGGACCGTAGAGAGGAAAGGTCCCCCCCCCCTTTTTTAATCATTTATTTGATGTCGGTTATCCCCCAAAATTGGGTAAGTGCCTTTGTATATAGATAGATAGATGGATCATATAAATAATATGAAGCCTTTATTACTTAATCCTATAATCCTCCATTACATTTACTACATGTGACAATACCTAAGCCATAAGCAGGAAGAAAAGTTCGTTTGTTCTTGGCCTGCGCATATAAAAATCATGTTTTTCTACAATTACTTAGAGTGAATCTAGGATGTACTAGAGGAAGAGAGAAAATCCCAGAGACATAATTAAATTCACTGCAATATTTTCCTGGCTGCCATCCACACTAATAACTCTCCTCCTGCTGTTATTATCTTCGAATCATTTACTCCTTCAAGCACAGTAAGACTTTTTCAATAGTTGTTGCATAATCTGTTAGCATACAAATGTTTATCACATCCTATATAAATCTTTTTTGATATAAGGAAGGCCCAATCCTTATCGATGTCAAATGAATCACCATAACAATCCAAATATTTATCAATTTTATTTTCCGATACTTTTGTTGCGGTAAATTGTGATAAAAGAGATTTAGAGATAAGAGTTGCTTTGACTAGAAAATTTTGATTGGACTCACCCGTTTCTTTTTAACATTGTCCTTGATTTATTTATCATATAAATTAAAAATCAAACTGAGCAGACTAATATAATACTTCTTGTAAAACGGTATTGAACGGATGATGACCGGGCATGAGAGAGAGAGAGAGAGAGAGAGAGAGAGAGAGAGAGAGAAAGAGAGAGAGAGAGAGAGAGAGAGAGAGAGAGAGAGAGAGAGAGAGAGAGAGAGTTGTTTGAAAAAAAATAATTGATATGAAATGAAGCACCGATGTCGAGAAGATTAATTTGACCCCTAAAATAAACAAATACTAAAAAAATGAGGGAATGGAAAGGAGATTTAGATCCCGGGCGAGACGAAAATCTGTAATTACGAAATTTCACAAAATCCGTTTCAGCAGAGGATGGGAATAGAATTATTTGCTGGGATTTGCCTCCAATCAAGGTAAAGCTTTATTACTGTAAGGCCAGGTTAATATTGATACAGTTTTGGGATATTGGTAGTTTATCTAAAAAACAATACTTTTTTTTTTTCTGGCCGGGGTCTTATTTGATCCCATTTTGTGGATAAGTGTAGTTTTAATTAATCTACATTTATAAATTCATCTTTTTCCAAAATGTACGCTTAGCAGATATTGGGTTCAGTGGCTCTATATTGTACTCTAAAAGATTCAACTATCAGTGATGGAGGGACAATTCTGTAAAAAGAGAGAGAGAGAGAGAGAGAGAGAGAGAGAGAGAGAGAGAGAGAGAGAGAGAGAGAGAGAGAGAGAGTATTCTAATGCATAAAAGCACCAGACCTAACCAAAGGTACTTTAAACAAAATCTTATTTGCAGATAGTAATGATGCTTTAAGGGCACCCATGTCGCCATATTGAAAATGGCTGTCAAGCATAAGTATAATCTTATACTTCCTCTTACTGATAAAGGAAACAATATGATATTGGGACGTAGTTAGTTAGATTTACTTACTACTCAGAATTCTGAAATATTAAAATTTTCATAATACAAGAAAGTCAATGGAAATTCTAGATAACCAACAATTAAGAAGGGGACATACATTGTAAGAGATAGTAATTATAGGTCTACCCGAGCTTCGTAATTTAGAGCGACGAACTAACACATAAACAGACGTATAGGGATTAATAATATTTCAAAAGAAAGGTAAAATTTAACTTGTTGTGAATTTATTACTCAAAACTAGAAACAGTGTGCATAGAATCAGCTTGAAGATATCCTCTTCATTGGGCAACTGCCTGATAAACTTGTTTTATTGCGATTAACTTTTCTAGAGGAGAAATTCCTTCGAAAAGCAAATTGTGAGTGAACTAGCCTAGACTGATCCTTTGTTTACCAAAAATCCCAGAGATCCCATATGCTTTTCGTTTTTACACGAGTTGAAAGCAAGAAAATACATTTTGTAATACTCCAACTCTGATTGATTTCCTTCAAGTCGAGTCTATGGAAAGAAGATGCTATAGTCAATATCGTGGCGATGTAGAAGGAATCTGGAAACAAAAATGGTGGAATGTAGGACAGAAGTTATTGAAATTAGCGCTCACAAGCGACTATGAATGAAGGAATCCTTCTGTTTGAGAAGAATGAGTTAGCATGGAGAAACTACTCCCACTAAATCACAATTTATGAAATTATATTGAAGTGGAAATGAGGGATACTAACCATATCCCATTTCCATGCTTGGCTTTGTAGGGGGCATTGGGAGTAGTAGCACGGAAATGCCACCAAATAAGCGAAAAAAAAAATCAAGAAACATAAGACATTTTGGTATTAATCTATCCAAATATAAATGACATTTTGCTTATTAACAGGCATAGAGGTTTGACTGAAATATATGAATTTTGTCATATTCCCTGTGACTGGGGATTTAAAGAATAATAAATATTCAAAGAAAAAAAAGTTTATTGAATATCTTTAAATGTATACAATAATATTGCTCATAAATACTGACAAACCGTTTATATTAGTTCTAGCTACAATAATGAAAAGTTTATGCAAAACAAAATACTGTATACTATTGATTCAACTGATAATAAAAATTAGATTAAATTGAAAGCAATGAAAATTTTCTGTTGACTGCAACATAAAAATTAATCACCGAAATATATTTTGTTGTTGCTAACAAAGCCTTAGAAAATATTAAACCTTTTTTGCTACAACTGATGAGTAAAGTATGACCCTTCCATATCTTCAAAAATGTGAAAAATCATACTTTATGTAGAACTTTCATTGTCAGTGAAAGGATAGCATGTTTTTGCCTTGTCCTATACTATTCATGTAGGGGAGTTTATAACTCGATGGGGATGATATTTATACCTACTAATAAACTTTCACTTTGGACTTATACAGTTAACTGTGTTTTAGAGATATTAACGTATTATGCCACATTATAACTGTACTAAGAATTATATCTAGATATAAGCCCGAGGAAATTTATAGCATTTAGCTATGTAATTTGATTCCAATTACTATTTCATATAATCGATTTTTGATATATGAATGAAAACCGAAATCCTCTTGTGTTATAATAACGTTAAGTATTTTGATGCGGTAAGCAATGAAGGAAGGAGGCCTGGAGGTATAGAGAAGGATTAGGGAAAGATGGATGGTCTTGGAAAGCCATTTGGTCAACGCCATTGATTTACTTTAATATTAATGAAGAGACGGTTCATTAGAAATCCGGCAGCACTGCATTCTTGCAGATATTGAGTAATAATGAAATAAAATATATTGAATTTTGCAAAAATAAGTAGTTTGCGGTATTTCTAAGATATGCTCAGTGTTATGTAGTAGATGTGAAACGGTTAGGGAATTCTATAGATAGATGTTGGTTGGGGTGATATGATAATATAAAAAGATGAAAGCCTACAAAAAGAAAGTTATTATCTATCATCAAGTTGAATTTTTCTTATCTCTTCATACCGTATGGTTATATTTATCTCAAAACCATCATTAGTGTCCTTTGTACAGTTGAAATGTCTGTCCAAGCTTTGCTTGGTGCTTTCTTTTGTTTGCTATGTTGACCAAATTTATCCGATATTTTGACATTCGGTCTATGGATTTCATTATCATACTCTCTTTATAGTCTTAACATATTGTTTATTATATTACTCTTTATATCTTTATGACCACTGCGCAATTAATCAATTTTGTCATTCCAAGGACCGATCTATTGGGAGTTAAATAGAAACTAGGAAATTATATCTTTTTCAAATAACTTTAATGACCATCATAATTGAGCAAAACCATTAATCTTTTTTTTTAACATTTTATAAATGGCTATATTTAACGTCAGAATAATCAGAATTGCATTAGAATAAGTCTATTTATAATACATTTAGAGATATATTGGCAAAAATAATATTACTAATGTTTTTAAAAAAATGGTAAAAAAAGAAGAAAATGTAAAACAGATATGAATCATAGAATTATTTTATTTTGTTCCTGAATACGTTATTATAAAAAGGGTTTATAGCTTTTCCCATGTGACCTAGAAAATCGTCTGAAAATTACAAACAGAAATGATTGTTTAAAGTCAAGAGAAAATGGCCGACTATACCATTTAGCACATGCACATATAAAATGAGGGTTGGTTCATTGTTCCTATCCTAAATCGATGAGGCTCTACAAATAAATTTGGTATTTGTTTACAACACCACGCTCTCCATTTACTCGAAAATAATACAGTCCTGCAGTTCTCATCTTCTGGCACAGTAATTAAGTGCTTATCTAAATTGTGGGAAAGCAATAATTAGCAAGATACTTTGAGGAATGGGGAAGGGGTTATAAAAAGAAAATAGCACAGTAATTAAGTGCTTATCTAAATTCTGGGAAAGCAATAATTAGCCAGATATGTTGAGGAAGGGGAAAGGGGATATATAAAGAAAATAGCACAGTAATTAAGTGCTTATCTAAATTCTGGGAAAGCAATAATTAGCCAGATATGTTGAGGAAGGGGAAAGGGGTTATAAAAAGAAAATAGCACAGTAATTAAGTGCTTATCTAAATTCTGGGAAAGCAATAATTAGCCAGATATGTTGAGGAAGGGGGAAGGGGTTATAAAAAGAAAATAGCTCGGTTTCTTCACTAAACGACTTAGAACTGACATGTCAACATAGTCAACCAAACAGAATTCGTGATGCCAGCGTACATAAACAGAAGTTCGTGATGCCAGCGTACATTTCATATACTGTATATTCAAGAGAGCTATTCACCGCAGTAGACAGATTAACAAGGCGTTGGAAAAACAATGGAATTGCTGTAAGAGATGCAGATGGCAACAAGGTATCAGCAACGGCTGATGTTGAGAAGATCTGGAAAACGCACTACGAGGAACAACTAAAAGGAAGTGGAAGACGGGTAACTGGAGAAGATTATCCAGAACTAAGAGGAGAGCTATGGAACATACAGGAAACGCCAGATCTCCTGATAGAAGAATTGGGAAAAGCTTTAAGAGCTATGTCAAGTGGGAAAGCACCAGGAATAGATGGACTACCAAAGGAATTGCTTGAAGCTGGCGGTGAAATGGTAGAAAGATGGTTGTGTCATTTATGCAGGGATATAGTAGGTGGACAAGCAGCTCCAAATGATTGGATTGAAAACATTATAATTCCAACACACAAGAAAGGGGACACCACCTTATGCAAAAATTATAGGCCTATCAGTCTATTACCACATGCTTATAAAGTTTTAGCAAAAATCATACAAAGTAGAATAGCAAGGCAAGAAGAGGAAATAATTGATGAGGGTCAAGCAGGATTTAGGGCGGGTAGAGGAACAATCGATCATGTATTCACCTTCTCACAAATCATAGAAAAATTCTGGGAGAAGTAAAAAGATCTGTATTGTGTATTTATGGACTTCAGGCAAGCGTTTGACTCCATATGGAGGGAAGGAATGATTAGGATTTTGAAGGAATGGGGATTAAAACCAAAAATACTGGAAACCATCAGGAGATTGTATGAAAGGACATCGGCTACAGTAAGAAAAGGAAAGTGTTTGACAGAAGAGTTCATAACCACTGGTGGGGTTATACAGGGTTGCCCACTATCACCACACCGCTTCAACCTATACTTGGAATGGGCTATGAGAATGGCACTTGGAGATTATGAGGGTGGCATAGATATAGGAGGGACAAAAATATCTAACATGAGGTATGCAGATGACATAGTGCTTTTAGTAGAAACTAAGGAGGAACTTCAGAGAGTGTTGAGAATGGTGGAGGAGCAGTTCAGTAGGTATGAATTAGTGATAAATAGAGAGAAAACCAAAAGTATGAAAATTGGACGCCAGAGAGAGGCCTTAGAAATACAGCTATCAGAGGGAGAAGTGGAACAAGTCAATGAGTTTAAATATTTGGGAGTGTTTTTCACAGCAGATGGAAAGATGGAAAGAGCAATTCAAGACCGAATCTCAAGTGGCCAAAAAGCATTTGGAAGGCTAAGAAGAATCTGGAAAGATAGAAATATATCCATTAAGTTGAAAATTAGGCTATTAAGAGCAATAGTAATCCCCACAGTGATATACGGTGCTGAATGCTGGATACTGAAGAAGAGAGAAGAGAAAATGTTATTAGCCTTTGAAATGAAATGTCTGAGAAGAATCTGTGGTGTAAGATGGGAGGACAGAATTACGAACAAGAGAGTGAGAGAAATGGCTGGTGTTGAGGACACAATTCTGATTAGAGTGGAAGATATTCAGAGGAGATGGTTTGGGCATGTACAGAGGATGGAACAGGACAGATGGCCAAAGATAATGCTTCATGGTCCAGTGGCCGGAAATAGACCGAGAGGACCACCAAGAGATACATGGGTGAAAACTTTCAAGAAAGCAAATAGAGGCGAGACATTTCAGCAGCTGGCACAGAATAAATAGAGAGAAAACCAAAAGTATGAAAATTGGACGCCAGAGAGAGGCCTTAGAAATACAGCTATCAGAGGGAGAAGTGGAAGAAGTCAATGAGTTTAAATATTTGGGAGTGTTTTTCACAGAAGATGGAAAGATGGAAAGAGCAATTCAAGACCGAATCTCAAGTGGCCAAAAAGCATTTGGAAGGCTAAGAAGAATCTGGAAAGATAGAAATATATCCATTAAGTTGAAAATTAGGCTATTAAGAACAATAGTAATCCCCACAGTGATATACGGTGCTGAATGCTGGATACTGAAGAAGAGAGAAGAGAAAATGTTATTAGCCTTTGAAATGAAATGTCTGAGAAGAATCTGTGGTGTAAGATGGGAGGACAGAATTACGAACGAGAGAGTGAGAGAAATGGCTGGTGTTGAGGACACAATTCTGATTAGAGTGGAAGATATTCAGAGGAGATGGTTTGGGCATGTACAGAGGATGGAACAGGACAGATGGCCAAAGATAATGCTTCATGGTCCAGTGGCCGGAAATAGACCGAGAGGACAACCAAGAGATATATAGGTGAAAACTTTCAAGAAAGCAAATAGAGGCGAGACATTTCAGCAGCTGGCACAGATGGCATTGGATAGGAGTCTCTGGAGAGAATGGCGATATCAGATGCAGGACCCAACCCGGAGAATTCCGGACGGGATTTAGTGAGTGAGTGATATTCAAAATATACTTAATAGAAAATTGAGTGATTACTCAAAAGTGTTACTATTTGTAAATTGCATATTTTATAGACACTTTTGAGTGATTAATCCATTTTTAATTAAGTATATTTTAAATATACAGTATATCAAATGTACGCTGGTATCACGAACTTCTGTTTTTGTATGCTGGCATCACGAATTATGTTTGGTTGACGATGTTGACATGTCAGTTCCGAGTTGTTTAGCGAGGAAACCGAGCTACTTTCTTTTTATAACCCCTTTCCCTTTCCTCAACATATCTGGCTAATTATTGCTTTCCGAGAATTTAGATAACCACCTAATTACTGTGCAAGAAGATGAGAACTGCAGGATTGCATTATTTTGGAGTAAATGGAGAGCGCGGTGTTGTAAACAATTACCATAAATTGAAACTATTTTTCACTAAGGCACAAAGTTCAATATTTACTGCATATTTGAAAAAAATAAAATATATCTATATGGGCACCTATATTACTCTCATCAGTCGTCTATGGGGTGAACACTTAAAGGACTTAAATCACGTTCCTCTGTCGTAAAAGAGTTAAGTATGAGCTCAATTATGAAGAAAGCTAATTATTTTCTAAAATTCTTAGTTTGTTTAGTGGTTTAGGGAAAAATCCTAAACCAGTGGCTACCAGACTGTGCAATTTTTCCTAGTTTATTGCAATATTCGTAGACTACATGAAAGTATTGGATATCTGTAGTTTGTATCTAAATAGTATATTATATCATGCTTATAAACTTTAGGATCTTTGCTCTAGGGTGATCTGATGACGCGATCAATAATTTTTTTTATCCATTTGTGCTCCATTGAGAGAATTACCGCCTCAACCAATACTTTTTTCTCGGAAATATTCGCTAAAAGTCGTGGTGTCATTCAAGGAAAATGAAATTTATATCTGAGTGATGTCAGGTGCTGGGAATATTCGAATGTGTTTACAGAATACATAGCAACAGTGTATATGAAGGACTGGGCAAGTAAATATTCAGTACAAAACGTACTTAGGGAGTAAGAACTGTGATTAGGGAGTGTTCTTGCCTCCTTTATTCAAAATAAGGTAATTTCTACAAAATTCCCATATATAACAAAATCTTACAACACAGTCTTATTTTTCATGCATATTAAGAAAATAAATTTTATGTTTTTCACATATTTTTCATTTTTCATTACCAAGATATTCTACTTACATCATGAAAATATTCAATCATTCCTTTACATAACGCAATAGACAAGATGATCATCCATGTTAAAATCTGACATTTCACAAATGAAAAAAAAAAAAAATTTATAAAAAGTCCGAAAGTCATTTTACAAAAATTACGTAATAAAATAGCTAAAGAGGGCCGAAATCTTTATGGTGAAAAACTAAGATATTCAATGTATAACTGGAGCCTTCTCGGGCTCATGAACTGAGGTAGTCTCCCCTCCGGAAATAATATCCTTTGCCCAAGAATGACCTCCTTGGTGTAAATGTGTTTAGATCATCATTATCATCGCCTCCTACGCCTTTTGGTGAAAAGGGCCTCGGTTAGATATCGCCAGTCGTCTCTATCTTGAAGTTTCAAATCCATACTTCTCAATTCATCATCTATTTGACGCTTCATAGTACTCAGACATGTAGGTATGGGTAATCCAACTCTTCTAGTGCCTTGTGTAGCTCAGTTAAAAGTTTAGTGAACTAATCTCTCTTGGAGAGTGCGAAGAGTATGCCCAATCCATCTCCATCTACCCTTGACCATGATCTCACACATATATGGCACATGAGTAATCTCTCTTATAGTTTCATTTCTTATACTGACCTGCCTTTAAACACCCAATATTCTTCTTAGGGCTTTGTTCTCAAATATACAGAATCTGTTGGATAGTTTCATTGTCATACCACGACTCATGTCCATGCAGTAACACCAATCTCACTTAACTGGTATGTAACCTGGTTTTTATATGTAATTCCAGGTGGTTTTATTTACAAATTTTATTTAACCTAGACAATGTCCGATTTGCTTTTTTCCTCTCTCATTAGTTCCTAAATATATAAATGATTCCATCTCATTAATCATTTCTCCTTCCAATGATATTTCATCTTCCATGAGATATTCCATTCTCATCATCTCTGTATTTCTTTTTTGTTTTTGAGTCCATCCTCATTCCATATTTCATGCATTTTGGTAAGCAAGCTTTGCAAGTCCTGTCGTTTTATGCTAATAAGGACAGCGTCATCATCATACTCTAGGTCATCTACTTTCCTTTTTCTAATCCAGTCCAATCCTTCTCTACCATCCTCAACTGTTCTGGCATTACAAAATTCATTAGGAGTATAAACAACATAGGTGACAACACCTTCTCTTGTAGTACTCCACAGTTCACTAGAAATTAATTTGATAGAACTGCACTAACATCAACTTTGCACTTGCTATGCTCATGAACAGACTTAATCACATTTACATATTCGAGAGGAACTCCATAATGACACAGGACTCTCAACAAAATTGGCCAATGCACACTATCAAAGGCTTTTTTTAGGCCACAAATCCCATCAAAAGTGGATTTTCTATATTCTACACATTGTTGTACTACGTGTCTTAAAATGAAAATTTGGTCAGTACAACTTTTACCTTTTCTAAATCATGCTTGTTCAAGTCCCAACTTTTCATCAATCTTTCTCTCCAGCCTCTTAAGAATGAGCAAACTCTATATTTTCATGACAACTGACTTGATGGTGATGCCTCTGTAATTATTGCAGTCAGTCAGATCTCATTTGTTTTTGCCATTTTCACCAACGCCCCTAGCTTCCATTCATCAGGGTTTGACGCTCTACGCCATATTCTACAAAATAATCCTATAAGTATTCTGGGAGTCACCTCATTTTCAGCCAATATCATCTCAGCTTTTATTTCATCGTATCATGGGCCTTATATCTCTTTAGTCTTTTAATGATAGCTTCGACTTCTAACACACTGAATTCATTCATGGACACATCAATTAAATCATTCCTTTTATATCTCCTATCCATGACCTCAATAAAGTGTTCCATCCAACTTTGCCTTTCTTCATCTCCTGTTGTTATAACAGATACATCTCTCTTTTCAATGGATATATGCTTCTTTTTATATGACCCAGGAGAGATCTCATTAATAATTCAGTAAACAATTCTTACACCATAACCATTTCCTTAATTCATAGCTTTGTTAGCCTCATCTGCTTTCCTATCTAAATATTCTCTCGAGTCATTCCTGGCTTTTCTTTTGACATCACTATCAATACTGAAATATTTATCAAGCTTTACCTTGTAATTTTCATTACTTCCTTGAATACTTTCTCCCAACAACCAATTTCTTTCTTTGCCTCCTTTTTATAGTATCCCAAGTATCATTTGATATCCATGGTTTCCTCCTTGTAACTGCAAGTCCAAAAGCTTCATTACCAAGTAACTGATATATGTTCTTAATATCACATCATTCTTCATTGATTGCCTGCTCTTCGGCCATATAATATATGTCATTCTCATTGGGTTTCTTTATCATTTCCTTTTATTTTTATTACATGTTGTTAGAATATCCCCTACTTTAGTTTGGTCTCATATCCATGATGTTATTTTTTTTATGTTTCATACTGTTATTCCCATCATTATACTTTCCATAGCTCTTTGAGTTTGAAGTATCTTATATTCCAAGCCTTTAGTAAGGTATCAAGTCTGATGCAAAAGTTGATACCGGTAGGACCATCTGATTAAATAACTTTCATTTTAGAGAAAGTGGAATTTTATTTTTCATTATCACATTTTGTTTACCAGAAGCTATCCCGCTGAAGTTTATCGTTCTTTTAATTTCGGTCTCGTATCCTCGGGAAATACTGTCTGACCTAAGTATGTATATTCATTTATAATCTCTAGAGGCTCGTTCTTAACCCTTATATGTTGTGTCTCTGTATTTTCATTGAATATTATCTTAGTTTTACTCATTCATTTTCAGTCCTTCATTTCAGCTTTCTCCATTTAGGTCTTATATCATCTTTTGCTACTCCCCCCATAATTCACGAAACAGAACTAAGTCATCTGCAAATCTCACCTTGTTAAGGTATTCCCCATTATTATTAATTCCTATATTTTCCTTATCTAAATTTTTGAAATCTTCTTCTTAGCTTATTGTGTATAATTTAGGGGAACTGGGGTCTCCCTGTCTAACTCCTTTTTTAATTGGCTTTATATAATTTTAGGAATGCTCCACTGTACTTCCTGTATAGATATCTTCAAGTGTTTCAACATATAATTCATCTAATCCTTGTCTTTGAAGGCCTTTCTATACTGCTAAAGTTTTTATAAATTCAAAAACTTCCCCATATTCCAGGAATGCCATACACAGGGGTTTGTCATTCTTTGTTGATTTTCCTATTAGCTGGATAATTACATAGATATAGTTAGTTGTTGAGTACCCACATCTAAAGCTTGCCTCCTCTCTTAGCTGATTAAAGTCTAACTACCTTTCTATTTGGCCTAATAACATCTTTAATGATATTTTATATATTGTGCATAGTAAACATATTGGGCGGTAATTTTTCAGGTCTTTTGTTTCTTCCCTTTTGCGAGCTAGCATAGTGAAAACGCTTTTCTAAGCTGTAAGTATAGAGTATTTTTGCAGACATTTTGTGTAAAGTTTAGAGAGTTTTGCTAATATAAAATGTCCTCCATGAATTATCAATTCATATGTTAGGTATTCTTCTCGTGTTGTCTGGCCTCTTTTCATGCTTATTTTTTTTTCTTTTGTGTGTGTGTGTGTGTGTGACGGATACTCTTTTAGTAGACTATGAGAAACTTTCAATTTTGTCAAAACTTCGGTAGTTGTGGAAGCCCTTTTAGGATAAGGAATCGATGAAACTTTTGTTAGAATACTTGAAGATATTTATATTGGAAGGATAGCAATCGTAACCTACGTAAAGATAGTGAGAAGGCAATTTAAAAGGGAGACCCCCATAACCCCTAAATTATTTATATTATGCCTACAAGAAGTTTTGAAAATTTAGATCGGAAAAATGTACGAATTAATATTCATGGAGAATATCTTAACAACTTAAGATATGAAGATGACTTAGTTCTGATTAGTGAATCACGGGAGGAATTACAAAAGATGGTAGAAGATTTGAATAGAGAAAGCATATCTGTAGGACTGAAAATTAACATGGAGAAAACTAAAAAGAAATGCTCAATGAAAATGCAGAGACAGCAAATAAGGGATATAGACGATCCTCTAGAGATTATTAATGAAAATATGTACCTAGTACTGACAGTAAGTTTTTCCCTAGGACATGACGTCGATTTTAAACCAAGGATAAGCATGGACTAGAGAGCTTTTGGTGAGCAAAATGAGATTATGAAAGAGGAAATACTAGTTTATCTAAAAAGAAAGTTATAAGATCAGATAGTCCTACCTGTATTAACTTATGCATCAGAAACTTTGAACTCTAGTAAAGCCTCATTACAAAAGCTAATTACAACTATGAGAGCTGTGGAAAGAGTAATGATGAGCATAACAATAGGCGACAGAAAAAGGGTAATATGGATACGAGAGCAAAGTGAAGTAAAAAATATTCTAGCAACATGTAAGAAAAAGAAATGGACATGGACCGGACATGTAATGAGAATGACAGAAATAGATGGACGAAAAGAATAAAAGCATGGAACCCTAAAGATTAAAAATTAAGCGAGGGAAGGAAAAGAAGACGATGGATTGACGAGCCAAGAAAGTTTGCTGGTATAGACTAGGATAGAAAGACAGTGTTTGAGACATGCCAAAGGCCTTTGTCTTACTGTGGACTAGGAACGGCTGATGATTATCATATCTTTATATATTTTATCCATATAATAAAATATGAAAAATTCCATAAAATTTTTCATATTTTTATCTCGTTTATTAATAATTCAAATATAAATGTTTCATACAGCATTTGCAATACAAGGGCAATCTTGGCAAAGTATAAAAATAGGTGAAAAAAAACTATCCTAAAATTTACTTACATCTCAAAAAATTACTTTTCAGTATTTCAGCTACAAATGCTACTATTTCTTTTATTTATGGCATATATTGGAAAGGTTTTTAAGCTTTACATTGCGTTAGTTATGATATACTTATTTACGAAAAATGTGAGCGTAGATATGAACACCCGAAAGCCCATTAAGGCTTGTGGTTCGGCCTACATTCGGAAATGCATGAATAATTTCTCGTACGCATGTTTATGCATGTGTAAATACTTGCAATGTTGATGTTTAATATACCGGGTGAAAGAGGATTCTTTGTCTGTATGATAAAATGTAAAATTATTTAATCATATATATATATACAAAACTATCTCATACTTGCTTTGCATAGATGATTTCATTTATGCTTGGTTTCGCTTGTATAAATAATTGCAGTATCTATATTTCATACACCATTTGAAAGGCTTTTCTTTGTACTTATATGTTTTATTCATGTTTTTCTATAGGAAATCTATTTAGCTTTTGAGATCTGAATTCATTTATACGATACGAAACATAACTGTATATTGAATTTAACATTCTATAATAAGTCACATCTTTTCACCAATCACATCTATATCAAAATTTTCACCTCAACGCGAAAGATCAATTGTCCACAAAATTTATATAAAAAAAAGTTCCTCAAACACATATCTTATTTTTTTCATGGTGGGTGGCCTTTTTGTCCGATGTTACTTCGTCCAGCGACACTTCGTCCAATGTCTTTTCGTCCGGTGGACTTTTGGTCCAACGACATTTGGTCCAATTTCTAAAGAAAACAAGTGTTTTAAGGGATTGTTATTACCATTTACTTCAGTTCTGTGTTAAAAGTTTATACCTTATTGGCTTTTATGATAAAGTAATATGCTCATTTGCTAATTACTCCATGTAACATTCTCTTTTTCCTTCTCTGTCTTTAGTATGGTACTATATATATAGTGTGCGGCAAGTTTAGTACTTCAGTTTCTGAATCTGCCTATCCCGAAATGGCAAAGATTATACCATCAACGAAGGAGACAAGATAAGCAGTAGATGGAGGTAATTACATCTACGATTTTCATTCAACTAATACAAAATTTGGAAAAAAATATTTGAGGTGTGAGAAAAGGCAGCTGTGTTCAGGACGCATTCACACGGTTACGGAAGACAGTGTACCAAAAATTATTTATTTTTCTGGTGAGCGCCTTCATCCCACATATTTTCATACATTAAACGGTAGAAAAGCAGTTGCTGAAATTAAGGAAGAAGCGATTGAAATCATAGCAGTAAGTTTGCGTAGCATATTATCGAGAAAGTTTACACAGATAACTGAAAATCCTTGCTCCCAGCTCCCTCGTGTGCAAGTACTTAAAAAGACTATTCAAAGAGGCCGACAAAAGCATTCCGGATTTCCTGCTAATCCAGTGGCTACACATGCATTTGAAATCCATGACGAATGCGGTCAACTTAATAATGGTGAACAGTTTCTAAGATATGGTTCAGGTATCGAGGATCATCAAAGAATTATAATATTTGCATTAAAAAATAAAGAATATATATATATATATATATATATATATATATATATATATATATATATATATATATACATATATATATGTGTGTATTTATGTATTTATATATGTTTTTCGCTAAAAAATACACGGTAATCACGCAGTTTATATTATTATTTCGCATCACAGAGGTGTTTTCCTTCAATCACTAGAAAGTTCAATAATTCTTCGACATGAAGTACCAAAATCAGATGCTCATATCCGTTGTAGTTTTGACGTGCTGGAGTGTGGAGAATTTTTTTTTTTTTCTCGTGAGAACGCCACTTTTCTACCCGGGCAAAAGCATTGTATCTCATACCTTTATTGGACCCCCCAAAAGAACTCATCTGAATGTCTCATTCCAAGTTACAAATAAAATAGTTTGGAAAAAGAATGCTATTTCTGGGGCAATAGGGATGGTGTGGTATATTAGGAATGAGTAGGCTACCCGGCTTCTCATAAGTCCTGCTATGTATATGGAAGCCACCATATTAACGATATAAAAGTTTGTATAGGGATAACAGATTTCCTCTTTGTTCCTTCTATCAAAATCCAGACTTAGAGGATTCTCCTTTTTTCCAGTAGGTCTAAAATACTAAATGACACACAGGTTTCTTTTTTTTCAATGGTAAACTAATCTCTCTTTTATTACTCACCATAAGAAGTGGTTGAAATCAGTTTTTTCCAACCATTTTCTATGTCCTGAGAGCTTTTGTCTAAGATTATTTTAATGCTTTATCCTTATTTACCTTTTCTATTTTCATTTATCCTTTTCTATGATTCATGTCATTTAAACCCCCTTTTCTTTTCTTTTGTTCTACCCGCTGTACAATACATTGCCGGCCCAATATGACGAGAAGATATAGTTAGTTATCTATTCCTTTTCCTTTGGAATAGCTAAGTTTCTGTCTCCTTTTATAATGTTTGTAGCCTCCAACCTTAATACTTTTAATTTATTCATCACCCTTTCATGTCGCAAATTCCACGTTCATCTCACATTAAAATACTTCGATACCCATGACGTCAAGCAGGTAGGACTTCCACAACACTGCCTTTAATGTCTGTGTGAAGTATTTTATGGATTTCTTGTTTTCTTAAGCATTGTATTCAAGGATGAATTATACTGAAATCCTGAGAGAAAATTGTTCATTAAAACTCATAGCTATATCATGTATACCTCTCTGCTTAATTTCAAGTCTTTGTCAATTTAAGAATTTTAATATCTGTTATTCCCAACACCTTTGGCTTTTTAATTTGCATGTAATTATCATAAATGGCAATGCAAGATTACACCTTGTATTCACTAGTGAGTCCTGTCAAGATGTCGTCTTCTTCTACTAGGAAAGTAATCCTGGTATTTTTATATGACGTTGCACCTCCAGTTTTGGGCAGAAATCAAACTTATTTCTGCTTTCAAAATGGGTGTACCTAAGTTCCCTCTTTTTCTTATAAAGATAAAGAGTGCTTGCAGTAGTTAAGTCAGTCGTTTCCCATGTCGAGTGACCTTTTTGTAGCATTATTTTGAGTTTTTCAGACTAAAGGGATCCCTTAAAGTATCGGAATGGCATTAAAAGTTCCCACAAAATAAGGCATCCCAACTCATGATGATGATCTATACTTATAAATGACGAGGATCTCCAAGAAGGCTTAAAAGGAAAACTTCACCTATAAGACCCTACCATTGGAACTTCTAAGGATTCAAGAATCACCATGGACCAGAGAACATATCTCTGAACATATGAGTCAGTAAAGGAGACTATGTGGCCACACTTTCCCCCTTAGCTAAACACATACCTAGGCATCTTATATTTTGGTATAGTTATGTTTTATCTGCCTATAAACAATCTGGCATGCATAAAGAAGTTCTTGTATTGATTGTTTTTTTCATGTCTGTATGTCACTTAATCCTTTTAGACTAACCCCTTGTTTATGGAATGCCCGTGTATTGATCTGAATTGAAAACTCTACTAATCTACAATATAGGCTAGTTGCAGTGTTTTTTTCTAAATGTAACTTTGTATATCTAGTAAGTTAGTCTTATAAGGTTATGGACTATAAATTTTGTAAATTAATTCATAAGATAGGTTAAACTAGGTTTACCTAACACCTTTTTCATATCTTTGATCTTATACTACACGTGATATTCTAAATCTTGATTGTATCATGATATACATGAAGCTGAGGAAGACCTTGGTGTGTGCATGCATGAATTCAGTGTGTTTGAAGTCAAAGCCATCATTGAAAAACTAAGATGGAAAACCCCTGCATATGATCAAATAACTACTGAGATGTTATTGGCCGAAAATGAAGTGACTCCCAGAATACTTAAAAGATTATTTTATAGAATAAAGCGTGATGAGAACAAACCTAATGAATATTAGCTAGGAGTGCTGGTGAAAATGGAAAAAAGGGGATATCTTGCTGATTGCAATAAGTATAGAGGCATCACACTTTGTCAGATGTCATAAAAATATATAGTATGGTCATTCTAAAGACACTAGAGAGAAAGATTGATGAAAAGATGAGAGAGGAACAAGCAGGATTTCAAAAAGTTGTACTGACCAGATTTTCGTTTTCAGACGTATGGTACAGCAATGAGCAAAACATAAAAATAAACCTTTGATGGCGTTTGTGTACTATGAAAAAGCTTTTGATATTGTGCACTGGAAAATTTTGTAAATAGTCCTGCGTTACTATGGAGTTCCTTTTAAATATGTAAATTTTATTAAGAATGTCCACGAGCATAGGAAATGCAAAGTTAAAGTTAGTGGAGTTCTATTAAATGAATTTCCAGTGAACAGTGTAGTACACCAAGGGAATGTGTTGTCACTTATGTTTTTTATCCTCCTCATGGATTTTGTAATACTTAGAACAGTTGGGGATGGTGGAGAACGATTAGACTGGATTGATAATAGGATATTAGGTGACCTTGAGTATTCTGATGACGCTGTCCTTATTAGCAGAACACCACAGGATTTTCAAAACTTGCTTACCGGAATGTATGAAATATCACATGAGGTTAGAATTAGTTTAAATAAAAGAAATACAGAGATGATGAGAACGGAATATGCATTGGAAGAGAAAATATCATGGGAAGGAGAAAGGATTAATGAGTTGTAATCATCTAAATATTTTAGAAATATGATCTCTAATATAAAATCTTTAGAATTGGATTTTAATGAAAGATTGAAAAAAGCAAATTAGGCAATGACTAGTTCAAGAAAGCTTTGGAAATTAAATTGCCTGAAATTACATTTAAAAATCTAGCTACATATCACATAAATGAGATCGGTGTTACTGTATCGACATGATTTTTGGTGTAAGAATGAAACATTACTCAACAGATTTTGTAGATTTGAGAACAAAGAATATGTGGAATTAAATGGCAGGACAGGACTAGAAATGAAAAAAAATAAGAGAGATTACTTGAGTGCCTTATGTGGATGAGGTCATGATGAAGCGCAAATGAGATGGTTTGGGCATTCTTTTCGTATCCCCAAAGAGAGATTAGTTCACAATAAATTCAATTGGGGTCAACAAAGCACTAAAAGGGTTGGAAGACCCAGGCCTACATGGCTGAGGAATATGAAACATGAAGAAGGAGATGATGAAAGGAGAAGTATACATTTAAAAGCTCAAAATGGAGACGACTGGAGAAATCTAACAGAGGCCCTTCGTTTTAATAGGAGTGGGAGGAGATGAAGATGAGCATGGAGTAAAAGAACTCTGAAATTAATTTTATGAACTCCCTATGTTGTTTTATTGGCCCATTTTGGAAGTATGATTCCGAGATAATTAAACTTTTTTTCGGTTTTGTAATTAAAATTTTGTGTTTCAACAAGTCAAGGTACTCATAAAAGGAACTAAATTATTTCCACATGAATATATCTTAAATTATTCTATCCCTAGTATTACTGAGATAAAATAACTTAAAGTCTTATATACTTTTAATTTACACATTTGATTATTAGTGTCTTTTACATTCTTATTTGTGCAGTTACTGGAGTGAACAATTCTTTTTAACCCATCCTATATTGAAACCCGCAGGTAAGCTTTAGGGCACTTCAACCTCTACATTACTGCTGCTCTTTATGCTCTTGCATTATTGTATTTACTTTTAACATTGGTCAGTACTCTCAGTTGGAGTGTATGATCCTGCGCTAGGTGTAGCACCTGGACACCAAGGTGAGAGCTGTCAAGACCAAGCCACTATTAAGTAATCTCTGAACTTTTTTATGTTACCATTACCATTTTCATCTGCTGATGCAGGAGTGTTGGCATCCCAATCCCCCAGGTTAGCTTCTGAATATCTATTACAGGGAATTATTTCACACACCTAACACACAGAGCCGGTCCTTCGAACTGGATGGTTCACCTCTGACTTTTGGAAAATTAAAATTTCAAATTTATAAATTCAATTACATCTGTGGTTATGAATGATAAGTCACTTAATAGTGTTATGCTTGATTTGCACATACAAGCCAGATTGTAGAATGTTAATATTGGGTAGAGAGATGTGGTAGAATATGACGTTCAGTTTATTTCATGAGATTGAGGAATATTGTGTTAACCACAAAGTTCTGCTAAACTAAAACTCAGGATTTTGTTTACTTTGTTTGGGTCACCAATTTA
This sequence comes from Palaemon carinicauda, assembly GCF_036898095.1. Taxonomy (NCBI): domain Eukaryota; kingdom Metazoa; phylum Arthropoda; class Malacostraca; order Decapoda; family Palaemonidae; genus Palaemon; species Palaemon carinicauda. The sequence goes on along the minus strand of NC_090744.1, from coordinate 80,746,885 downwards.
TGTTATACACTTATCGTGTGTGAGATGTATGAACATTATTTATATTTGATTTTTTTTTTTTTCATCTTTTTTCATCATTTCACTTTTCACCAGCAACCACATATTGTCCACCTTGGTTAACTGACCTGAATGGAAAGTACTTTTCTTGGCCTGTTTACTCCTCTATGAACCTATATCTGTCACTCTCTGGGCAAGTGTTCAATGTGTGGTCTTTACAGCCCCCATTGAACTGATGCTGAAATTGATATTAATGTCAGATCCGTTTCATAACATGTGGTCGGTCTAAGATGATAGACATTGTTTATACCCCCAATGCCCCTCTCCAGCAATATGCTGTGATTTCTATTCTGTTAGAGCTTAATTCACAACTTCAAAGGTGCACAGAAGATTTCAATTCTTTGCGAGTACGCTGAACTAGTCCTCCAATCCATTGCCCCTTTTTATTTTACTCGTATAGCACCAAGGTATGAAATCTTTCAAAACCATTTTTCCAGAAATCAGGGACAGACTTTTAGTGAATATAAAGCCGCTTAGGAACGCGATAATAGTCAACTCCCTCAAATCAGCCCACTGTTACAGCAAACTACCCTTTTCTCAATGTATGTGCTGAGAAAAATGAAACCGACTTAAGTAATTTGATATTCCACGATGATAACCCCATTCAAAATCTCGCACAAACACCCTCAGTCACATCTGAACCTTTAATGGACGTAAAGCCTGGTGGAGTCGGCTTCATTTACAGGTTGTTAGAGATAAAGATAATTTCTTTATAAGGTGTTAGTTAGAGGCCTTTTCTTTATAAGTTTTTATAGAATTAAGAGGTATTGTCTTTAGAAGCAGGTTAGAGCTAGAGCTGATTGCCTTATAGACTAAGTAAAATTGGAGGCATTTTCTTAAAAGATTGCTTCGAATTAGAAGCATTTTATATATAGGATGGTATGTTCTCGAAGTACTTACATTTTAGGCTAGTTACAATCAGATCTACTTTTTACAGAATAATTAGAGTTATGGATATTTTCTGTAGAATTTAATCTGCAATTGAGGCTTTTTCCTTAGAAGCTGGTTAGAACTATAAGTATATTCTTTCGATGTTAAGAATGGATTTAATTTCATTTTGAAGTCAGAATGAGTAACATTAATATCATATTTTTCATTATATACTGTGGGATATGTAGTAGTAATTCACTATTCTTTAAAAACAGATCTTTTCAGGCATTTCTAGTAGAATTGGCCATTCTCAAAATAATATTCCATTCAGAAGTTAGAAATTTCAAGCATTGAATCTTTCTTTGGTTTACAGAATCGATAAAATATCGTAATGAGAGAGAGAGAGAGAGAGAGAGAGAGAGAGAGAGAGAGAGAGAGAGAGAGAGAGAGAGAGAGAAATGAATACTTGAAAAAAGAAAAATAAGAAACATAAAAAGAAATAAATAAGTGTTTGAGAAATAGACAAGGGTGGTAAAAGGTCTGTTCACATACGTGAAAAAATAATGTTATTCACGCACAAAAACAATATGACCAGATAAAAGCTGATTTTTAAACTGCTTCATTGTCAGCACTACTTCATATACATATCTTAATATATTTTAATTAACACTAATATTGCAAGATATAAAACTGACAGAATACAAAGATCAATACATTTATGAGAGAATAAACAAACAGCCAAAGATACATATTTTTTATTTTCATTATATAATGAAGACAGAACACTCCTGAAGCCGCAAAATATACAAAAATACAATCATCAAATAAATCATGACTTGAAACATAGTGGATTTATGGTTAACCGGTTTAACTAATTCATGGCATCGTAAATAAAAGGCGACGCAAATTAAATCCTTCCTGAAAAAATGATCGGTGATTGATGGATAGTTATTTACTTTACAGTTGATTGCTTTCAGGTAATCATGTATCCAGGATCTTATCCCAAAACGAAGTTGTGCATCAATTTTGATACAAGTAAAAATCATGAAGTTCTGATTATGGAAAGGATTTTTATTTTATTTTTTTTTTTTTACATTACCAAAACGGAAATCCTATATTCATGTCATGCATTTAAAGCTTAGTGCCATAAAGAAATCTACTATGAGATCAATAACCTAAAGCTAATTGAATTTTTTTTTTTCGACTACAAAGGTCGATAAAGATGTTTGTTGATTCTGTATTCACTTCCACAGACTCGCAAAACACCAAGAAACCAAATGTTTGAACTACAGCGCATATGTTATAATAAAAAGAAATTCCTTACAACGAGAGAAAAGCCCTGTTTCTTATACTCCTTGAGCCATTAATTATTCTAAAGCTCAAAGGAATATTATTGGATACTCTAATGAGGAACCACATAATATCCACAAACCATTATTTCCATACGACAGTAAAATGTTTACATAAAAGTCTTTCCAAGAAACTTCAAGGGAAAAATCTTTTTAAAAATCTATTCGGTGGTCTTTAGTTTTTCAGTTGTCTAGGTAACGTCATCCATTGATAATTTCATTGAAATTATGTTTTATATATATATATATATATATATATATATATATATATATATATATATATATATATATATATATATATGAATTTAAATAAAACACTCGTGCTTAATACAACTCTGAATACAAATTATAAGGAAATGGAATGTGTGAAAATTAAATGGAAATGTTTCATATCCGTGATTTTTTTTTTTTACTATTAAATAATGG
>NC_090744.1:80729183-80739183 GCF_036898095.1 Palaemon carinicauda | reverse complement strand
TGCAACTTGTATAGGTTATCGGATGTGGAAATTCTTGGTGGATGATTTAGCTACCACGTGCATGATTTTTTTTTTAGTTGAAATGCCGTTCATCACCACGAGGACCATTTTACCGCGAGTGCCCCTTTTTCAGTTTTTTGCATTTTTTGGCCAAGTCATTTTTCCGTAAGAAATTGCCAAATAGTGTCGCAAAACTTTTGCTTTTTCAGTGTTGGAAAGTGTGTATAGATGATCTGGCTACCCATGCGTGACTTTGTTTTTGTCAGGTACGCCGTAGATCTTGGTATGTGGGGCATTTAACTGCGGTTGCCAATTTTTGTTTTTTTTCAATATTTGTAAAAATTTACTGCAGCGTAAGGAATTGCCGTATAGTATTGATTTTTTTTCATGTTTATTTGTTCGAAAGTGTGCCTTGATGGTTGGGCTAACACGTGCATGTCTTTTTTTTCATCTGAGATGCCGTATATTAGAATGTTGGCCATTTTTCCGCGAGTGCCCCTTTTTCAGTTTTTTTCATTTCTTGGCTAAGTCATTTTTCCGTGAGAAATTAGCAAATAGTATCGCAAAACTTTTATTTTCATAGCATTGGAAAGTGTGTATAGATGATCTGGCTACCCATCGGTGACTTTGTTTTTGTCAGATACGCCGTAGACATTGGTATGTGGGGTATTTAACTGCGGTTGCCAAATTCTGTTTTTTTCAATATTTGTAAAAATTTACTGCAGCGTAAGGAATTGCCGTATAGTATTGATTTTTTTTCATGTTTATTTGTTCGAAAGTGTGCCTTGATGGTTGGGCTAACACGTGCATGTGTTTTTTTTCATCTGAGATGCCGTATATTAGAATGTTGGCCATTTTTCCGCGAGTGCCCCTTTTTCAGTTTTTTTCATTTCTTGGCTAAGTCATTTTTCCGTGAGAAATTAGCAAATAGTATCGCAAAACTTTTATTTTTATAGCATTGGAAAGTGTGTATAGATGATCTGGCTACCCATCGGTGACTTTGTTTTTGTCAGATACGCCGTAGACATTGGTATGTGGGGTATTTAACTGCGGTTGCCAATTTCTGTTTTTTTCAATATTTGTAAAAATTTACTGCAGCGTAAGGAATTGCTGTTTAGTATTGATTTTTTTCATGTTTATTTGTTCGAAAGTGTGCATTGATGGTTGGGCTAACACGTGCATGTGTTTTTCTTTATCTGAGATGCCGTATATTAGAATGTTGGCCATTTTTTCGCGAGTGCCCCTTTTTATTTGCTTTGCATTTTTTTGCTTAGTCATGTTACCGTAATGAATTGGCAAGTTTTGTCGTAAAACTTATATTTTTATTGTGTTGGAAAGTGTTTCTAGATGATCTGGCTACCCATGCCTATCTTTTTTTTTAGCCAGATATGGCGTATATTTATAAGTATGTGTTCGATTTTCCTGTGTTTGCTATTATTTCGTTTTTTCCCATTTCTTTCGGAATTACTACGTACTAAGTAACTATCACAGAGTAATGATTCATTTAGATGTTTATTTGTCGAAAAATGTGCCTTGATGGTTTTCCTAGCACGTGGCTGAATTTTTTGTTTTCTGAAGGGATCATCAATAGCACGTTGCTATTTTTCATAGAGTGCCCTTTTTTTATTTGTTTTGCATTTTTTTGCTTAGTCATGTTACCGTAATGAATTGGCAAGTTTTGTCGTAAAACTTATATTTTTATTGTGTTGGAAAGTGTTTCTAGATGATCTGGCTACCCATGCCTATCTTTTTTTTTAGCCAGATATGGCGTATATTTATAAGTATGTGTTCGATTTTCCTGTGTTTGCTATTTTTTCGTTTTTTCCCATTTCTTTCGGAATTACTACGTACTAAGTAACTATCACAGAGTAATGATTCATTTAGATGTTTATTTGTCGGAAAATGTGCCTTGATGGTTTTCCTAGCACGTGGCTGAATTTTTTGTTTTCTGAAGGGATCACCATTAGCACGTTGTTATTTTTCATAGAGTGTCCCTTTTTCAGTTTTTTTCATTTCTTGGCTAAGTCATTTTTCCGTGAGAAATTAGCAAATAGTATCGAAAAACTTTCATTTTTATAGCATTGGAAAGTGTGTATAGATGATCTGGCTACCCATGCGTGACTTTGTTATTGTCAGGTACGCCGTAGATGCTATCGGCGTGTGGCGTGTTTTCCTGCGGTTGCCAATTTCTGTTTTTTTCAATATTTGTAAAAATTTACTACAGCGTACGGAATTGCCATATAGTATTGATTTTTTTTTTCATGTGTATTTGTTACAAAGTGTGCCTTGATGGTTGGGCTAACACGTGCATTTCTTTTTTTTTTATCTGAGATGCCGTATATTAGAATGTTGACCATTTTTTCACGAGTTCCCCTTTTTATTTGTTTTGCATTTTTTGGCTTAGTCATGTTACCATAGCAATTGGCAAGTTTTGTCGTAAAACTTATATTTTTATAGTGTTGGAAAGTGTTCCTAGATGATCTGGCTACCCATGCCTATCTTTTTTTTTTTTAGCCAGATATGGCGTATATATTTGTTACTGTTTTTAGAATGATATATTGTTAATTTATTCTCATCATTAATTTATTTCCTTATTTCCTTTCCTCACTAGGCTATTTTTCCCTGTTGGAGCCCTTACTTGGAGCATCTTGCTTTTCCAACTAGGCTTGAAGCTTGGCTAATAATAATATAGGTATGTGTTCGATTTTCCTGTGTTTGCCATTTTTCGTTTTTTTCCCATTTCTTTCAAAATTACTACGTACTAAGTAACTATCACAGAGTAATGATTCATTTAGATGTTTATTTGTCGGAAAATGTGCCTTGATGGTTTGCCTAGCACGTGGCTGAGATTTTTGTTTTCTGAAGGGACCACCATTAGCACGTTGCTATTTTTCATAGAGTGCCCTTTTTTATTTGTTTTGCATTTTTTTAATTAGTCATGTTACCGTAATGAATTGGCAAGTTTTGTCGTAAAACTTATATTTTTATAGTGTTGGAAAGTGTTTCTAGATGATCTGGCTACCCATACCTTTCTTTTTTTTTAGCCAGATATGGCGTATATATTTGTTACTGTTTTTAGAATGATATATTGTTAATTTATTCTCATCATTAATTTATTTCCTTATTTCCTTTCCTCACTAGGCTATTTTTCCCTGTTGGAGCCCTTACTTGGAGCATCTTGCTTTTCCAACTAGGCTTGAAGCTTGGCTAATAATAATATAGGTATGTGTTCGATTTTCCTGTGTTTGCTATTTTTTCGTTTTTTCCCATTTCTTTCAAAATTACTACGTACTAAGTAACTATCACAGAGTAATGATTCATTTAGATGTTTATTTGTCGGAAAATGTGCCTTGATGGTTTTCCTAGCACGTGGCTGAATTTTTTGTTTTCTGAAGGGATCACCATTAGCACGTTGCTATTTTTCATAGAGTGCCCTTTTTTATTTGTTTTGCATTTTTTTGCTTAGTCATGTTACCGTAATGAATTGGCAAGTTTTGTCGTAAAACTTATATTTTTATAGTGTTGGAAAGTTTTTCTAGATGATCTGGCTACCCATGCATGACATTGTTTTTTGCCTCAGATATATTGGTAGGGGATCCATTTTTCATCGAATGCGTATTTCTAATTTTTTCTCATTCTTTGCAGATATCAAAATGGCAAGCAGGAGACAATCTTTGGGCTTGGATGCCATAAATCAGCTCTTAGAGCAATTCGATAGTGATGTCGATGATGCTTTGGAGGTTGATGACATCAGTGACGACGAATTCATCAATGTCGATGAGTTGGAGCAGGAGGTCAGGGAGGAACAGGAGGAACAGGCGGTGACCCAAAATCCTGAGATTGTCGCCTTAGGGAATGGTGATGGAGAAGCCGACGACGATGTGGGGGAGGAAGAGGGGGTTGGGGCTTCGGGTTCTCATGTTGTCCCAGTCAGCACGATAACAAGTCCTGTGCCATCGACTTCACGTGGTCCCCCCCCCCCAGTAACGGTACCGGTACCTCAGCTCACGCCAGTGGAGGAGAGAAGCAGGAAGAGGAGAAGGGGGGATCTACAGGCAGCCAGGGGGTCGGCAATCACCCACATTGATGCTGAATCGGTGAAAGGTCGCGACTGTACCGTTTGGCATAGAGACCCAAATGCCACCCTCCCCCATATGTTCACACCAAGGATTGAGCCTGGGGGTCCCACTTCTCTCACGTTGGGAACGAGCAAAGTGTCCGACATTTTCTCTCTCTTTTTGACCGACCGCATGTTAGCCGAGGTTGTTTTGTATTCTAATGAACGCCTTGCCCTATTGAGGAGTCATTATCATCATAAGGGCAACGTTGCCCTCAGGGACATTGACCTGAGGGAACTGAAGGCGTTTATTGGTATCCTAATAATGACGGCAGTGCGGGCGGACAACCATACACCGACGTGGGACATGTGGAACCTCACAGAGGGAAATCCTTTGTACAGGTGTACTATGAATGAGCGTCGTTTCACCCTGTTGGTGAGGGTAATTCGCTTCGATGATTCGGCCACCAGACAAGAGAGGGTGAAAGTGGATCGCCTTGCACCCATTAGAAAACTCTTCGATCACGTGGTGACCAATTGTCGAAACAATTACACCCCAGGACCACATCTGACTGTGGATGAACAGCTTGTCCCTTTCCGGGGGCGCTGTCCATTCAAGATGTACATACCCAATAAACCTGCTAAGTAAGTAAAATTCTTTGTTTTTTATATTTGCACATGTTATTATTGTTTTGAAATTATAAAAAATTGTTTATATATATATATATATATATATATATATATATATATATATATATATATATATATATATATATATATATATATATATCTATTTTGTGAAGTAAAGAACTTGCTATATGATTTATATATCTAAATCATAATATATCATCTATTCTATCTCTATCTATGTATAACTTGTTCATTTATATAACTGATAATTTATCTTTCGTATTTGTAAATGTTTTTATTATATATTTATTATTATTATTATTTTATTATTATTATTACTATATTGATTAGTAATATAATTGTATATTGTGTATTTTTTTTAATTTTTTTTTATCTTTTTACCTTTATTAGTTACTAATTCCATTTCCCTTCTTCTAGATATGGTATCAAGATTGTATTGGCGTGTGATGCCGATACGCATTACATGTGTAATGCGATTGCGTACTTGGGGAAGGACACTGTCCAGATACCTAGAGGATCGACGCTTGGAGAAGTTTTTACGTCTGATCTTGTGGCACCTTTTCAGAGAAGTGGCCGCACAGTGACGACGGATAACTTTTTCACGACGCTACCGCTTGCTTTGTCACTCTTGGATAAGGACATGTATTTGTGTGGCACCATTCGCCAAAAGCCTTATATTCCTAAGGAACTTACGGAGAAGGTGCTTCCCCCAAAGGAGTCAGTGGCAGTGTTCAATTACGAACACAATCTAACTCTACAGTGTCAGCAAATTAGTAGGACTAAGAAGGTGATGCTGTTGAGTTCCCTGCATCATGATCCGTCTGAAGTCGAAAAAAGGAAGACCGACATTCAGATGTTTTATAATGCGACCAAGGGAGGTGTAGACACATTCGACCAGATGTGTTCTACATCTAGTTGTATTCGTAAGTCACGACGCTGGCCTATGACTCTCTTTTACGGGATATTGAATATAATAATGGTCAATTCTTATATTCTCTATACGTCCATGCCTTTCACCAAGCCAGTGCCAAAGCGAACCTTCCTCAGAGATATCGCCTACGAGTTGTGTGCTCCCCAGGCAATACATCGGTATCTAACGTCACACAGTTTGTCGAAAGGACTCCGTCAAATCATGGTGGATACTTTCAAGATACCTGAGCAGGTCCCACCAAGACGTCGAATTCCCGTTGGCCAAAGAAAACTCCCTAAAAGGATTCGCTGTCACAGCTGCCCGCCTAGGGACGACCGCAAGACAAACACTGCCTGTCTCCTGTGCAAGAGTCCTGTTTGTCTGGACCACCAGAGTGTCCTCTGTCCAAACTGTAGCGTCTGTCCAAACTGTAACGCAGCGTTATTTGTAAGTTACAACATGAAAATTTTGTTTACTTCTTTTTTGATTGAATATCATCAAATTTTATTACCGAAAATATTATTATTGATTTACAATTTTCTTTTTTTTCGATTTTATTTCCCTTCAAATTTTTTTTGGGGGTCAGCATTCTAATTTTATATTCGTAAAATAATCGACATTCATCCAGCAACCCACCATACAATTTTTATGTATATCCAAGAATAATTAGATTAGTAAATAACACCTTGAAATTGACATACCCTTCCTACATTTCAGGAGGCAGAACAGGGAGTCTGAGTCAGTGAGGTTGGCGGCCATTTTGTGGACATATCCGAAGCGTAAGTTGCCATATCTATATATATATTCTTGTTCCCTATAAAATTTGTGATATTTTGGTATATTTTTACCTGCATAAAATCATATTATATATTATATATAGGTATTTTTTTTACGAAATTTCTAAGTACTCAAAAAATTACCTTTAGATATGGCCCCTGATATAAATGTAATTTACAAAATAATGAAGATTTTTTTTACATATTTCTATTCTAGGATAACATGTGTTTATTCCATAAAAAAATTAGCCAATTCGGATTTCATTTGGGTACCTAAAAAAATTCATGAAATTTGGACACATTTTTTTGGCTAAAAAAAGTTATCCTTTTTTTCTCATTTCAGATCTTCACCTCTATGAGTCCGATTTCATCCAAAATATAGGAAGATGTGTCCTAGACATTCAAGATTCAATCCCTAAAATTATTTTTGTAAATAGGAGAAAAATTATTTTTTTATGAATTTTTATGTAAGGTCTTTTTTTTTCTACTTATTTTTTTTTAAATATTTATAATAAATTATTTTTATGCAGATGAGTAGTTTTTATCTTTACAGTAGTTTTAAGCATTCATTGAAGTTTTTTTTGGCAAAAGAAAAAAAAGAGGTTACTGCAAAAACTGATTTTTCAAGAATTTTTTTTGGCGTCGGGGTCGTTCGCGTCCGAGTATACCCTTAAAGGGGTGTCCGAGGAGCGTACCTATCCAGGGTTAATAGAGATCCGCGACGCTACCAACCTTGCTATCCGGAGTTTCTGATAATAAACAGACACTGAAGAAAAGGAAAAAAATAAATATTCCTATCAAGTGTTATAAATTCTTTTCATGAAAAAAACGAAGATGTGTAATATGGATAAACGATAAATTAAGTAGCTACCGGTAATTATATTGACCAATGTATATCCCTATTACATTTTCCCTCTCCCTACGTAAACAGTCCTCTTCAAATTTTTATAAATGAACGTGAAAACAAGTGTGCCTAATTAAAAGTGTAGTAGTGCTTCAGCATGAGAAAATCTCCAGAAAGGTCCAAAAATCCTTCCACTATATTTCTCCCAGAGGCGCTTGGACTCTTGGAAAATGGATAAACGGAAAAAAAGTAGTCCTATATTGACTTCAAGAGAAATATGTACATTAACACAGTATCGGACAAATCACCACCACGTAGGACCGACAGAGAATGCCTATCATGTTCTTTCATATTATTTCAAGTCAGATTGCTAAGATTTATATGAAGTAAATAAAGAAAGTAATAAGTACCAAAATTTGGCATTTTCAAAATTAGATGTAGGCTACCAATTGTACTTGGTACCCTGTAATGTACTAAGTACAAAAATCGTAACCATGTAGACGTATTCCTGGTGCTCAATCCTGTCTAGAGATAAGCAGGCTAATCTGGAGCATGTGGGGTCATTTTTTTCACAGGACCAGAGCGCCGCTCCAGTCGAGCATTACAAACCATACGGTCAGTCTTCTGCTTGAATGGCCGTATTACAACCCTTGTTGGTCGGTGGTGCAGGTTTGTCTGCACTAAAGGATGCACACTCAGTGTTGTTACATAGTATCTAGCAAAAGATGGTCAATGGAGACGAATACACTCAGGAAAACCCAACAATATTTATTAACAAACAAAATATAATTAAAGTCAACATTGTGACTGCCAAGGACAAACACTAGTCCTTAAATAATCCCTTGGGATTCCTAACTACTGAAAACTAAACCCTAAACAGATATAAAAGAGAGAAACACATGCATACAAATACGTCAAAACATACATAACATAACTGGCCAGATCAAAATGAATATAATAAACAATACCTATAACTAAAGAGGTGGTGAAGGAAGGCGAAGAGTAACAGGGAGAAAACACTTAATCTCCTACCTATATTTATAATCTAAACTTAATAATATAAACAATAATATAAAAGCCACGGGGCTGTTAACTTCATAGAATTTAGAATCATAACAAAACCAACCAAAAGTGGCAACAAATTAAGACTGTTCCAAAGGTTTATTATAGTATATATCTACATAAAAATTATATTGAGTAACAAAAAAAAAAAAAAAAATTATCTCCTCACACTCAGAATGGGAGTCCGTGATCCCAGAATAACACACGTCTTTCCTTACAGTAGGCCTTGATTCCAAAACTCTAACAGAGAACACAGAAGCACCAGGAAGGAGGAGTCGAGAGGTCCTGCACGACCATACAAAATAAGAACGCTTACCTGGGATCTTTCTCCCTACTAGCCTCCTGACGGGCATCAAGGGCCCCACAGCTGCAGTAAATTTCAAGACGTCCTGAGAAGCGAATGCTCCCACACCTCAGGAAAAATCTTCCACTGAGGTGGCAGCAAGATAAGACCGCAGGTGGCACAAATCACCTGCAATACAAGCAGGACGCAACACCGCAGGTGGCCAGAAGCGTACCTGTGAAGGACAGCACTCGTAATACGTCCAAAGGCGTTGATAAAATTTTCCAAATGCGGCAGCTGCAGGTCAAAAGGGTATAGCCTCTGTGGAAAACCCGAACTGCTCTTCCAAACACAAGCACTGTCTCTTATAACCTCCCTCAACGAGGTCTCCAGTCACGTGCCCAAAACGTAAAAAAAAAAAAAAATAAACGAGTGTTAAAAGGGTAATTCGAAAACTTTAACGACCGGGGAGGTGGCGCAAAATCACCACACTATAACTTGTAATATATAAGATACAAATTTCCTTAAAGAAAAATACTTAAATACTAAATGCCTTAATATCAATTGTTAGCAAAATCACAAGGTTGACTAAAAACTGAAAAATTACGTTAACATCTGATAGGCCAGATTTATATATAATGTTTTTATGCTTTTGTTATAAAAAAAGACTTTGTATTACTTTTAGTTGTAAGATATGCTTATTTTTAATGTTTTCCCCCCTTAAATTATCCTTTCAATTGTGTCCATATTGTATGTCATGTGTAGTTAATTATTCCAAAGTCAATCATTAACCTATAATTGTACACCTTTCCTCTTACTCCTATCATACGACTAGGTGCCGCCATTGTCTGGCCTTCCCTCTCCTCGTCCAAACGCTAACCCCAATTTAACATGCAGCTAGAATACCTATGTAGGTACTTTACCCACAGTTCACCCAGGAAAACGTCTTGGTGTCAACAACCAATAGTCCAGGAGGGTCCAGAAAGAAGAATGGCATTTAGCACCAAATTACGTGTCCAGTATGGAGGCCTGTGAAGGGGTCACATCTGATACATAATGCATAGGCCGGTCGTTAGCTACGACAGTCCTATACCTCAGAAAAGCCTGGAACTTGGTGAGGAGCATAAGTAGACCCCATCTCCCTACCAGGTTTATTTTACCCGAAACCCATTCCTGCACCAAACATGTCATAGCGGCTAGCCAGTTTTGAACCAAATTCCTGAGTCGGGAACTTGCAAATCACCACCGTCCACCAACAAGGAAAAGTGTTGTCAGTGGTCGACATACCTTGAAGAGAAGTACTTGTGTGGATAGCAGGAGCTCGGAAAATGAAAGGAGGAAAGACATCTGGTGAGAGGAGATTGGGGTGGTTAGGGGCCTAATTAAAATCATGACAGTGAGCCCATGGAAGGCTGGT
>NC_090744.1:80714183-80724183 GCF_036898095.1 Palaemon carinicauda | reverse complement strand
AGCAGACTATGTTCTCGCGCCGATCCCCGAGGACACTTTCCTAGAAATCTTAGATTGGCTTTGTGACCAAGGGAACACCTCAGTACCCTACAATGGCCTCAAAACATACCTTGTGGAGCAGTACTCAACATTACCAGTTGCCCGTATAGCAAAACTTTTTCAACTCTCTTAACACCTGTTGAGGACCAAAAGGCTTCGCTCACACACAGAGAATTGACCATTATCACTTGCCTGAAACCTGGTGCACACGGCTCTCATTGAGAGGTGAACCTACTTCGTACCCTTTAGATACGACGCCTACCCAAACCCAAAAATGCTGCCATACCTGATGTCAATATTTGGCCATGAAGGGCATGATGACCAAACTCGACGCCCATGTAGACAGCCAGTTCAACACTTTCAAGACCTCCATCAACACCTCTACTCCTGACAAAATAGACAACTATTAGGCATTGACCGAAGCGGACGTGAATGTGGTAGGACACAATCACTCATCCCTTGACATGCCAGAGCGCTGACAAAGCCGCCCACCACCCACATATGCCACCACTCACTTTTGCCCCACCTAACGACCTCTACAACTACTTACTGACGTCCATCGACTACAGTTATGCTACTACCACTCCATATTCAGGGCTGCTACGCAGAAATATGGGAACGGTTGTCAGTGGCTAAAAAATGTCTAAGTAGACCATCGCTTGTGGTAGAGGCCTCCCCTGTCATTAATCTTTTCTATTTACATAATGCAGGCACAGGTATGAGATTTTTGGTAGATACAGGTTTTTGCTGTTCTCTTCTACAAAGGCCACCCTCCAGGACGCATCGTACTCTGTCTCAGCCTGCCACCTTCTTCCCGGTAGCTGTCAACGGATCTGCGATACCCACTCATGGATACGCGATTATCAAGTTATCGTTTGGAAGGTGCAAAATATTTCAATAAGTATCTCATTGCTGACATTACATTGCCAATCCTCGGTGCAGACTTCCTCTCACATTCCCACCTCCTGGTTGCATTGCTTTCCGCCGTTTAGTCAACGCGGACTCTTACTCGTCGACACTTCTTCAACCACCCCCTGCAACTTCACTCTACGCATAAGTGCACCCATGGATGCTTACTTCCAAATCCTTACGTCGTATCCAGAAGTCTTCTACCCAGAACTTTGCCAGAGACCTGCGGTTCCAACAAAATACAATATCTATCACTATATCAAGATGATGGCACCACAGTGTTTACCAAATTCAGGTGTCTGGCACCAAACTGTTTGGCAGTTTCTAAATAAACATTCGCCGAAATGGAAGAAATGGACCTTGCCAAAAGGCCTTAAACCCATGGTCATCACCCTTGCACATTGTTCTGTAGGAAAATGACTCCCTGCATCCATGTTGGGATTACAGGTGTTTGAGCATGCAAACAGAACTGGATCCCTATCGCTTCCCAAGCATCACTGACGTTACCTCCTACTTTAACAAAGCGAAGGTTTTCTCTACTCTTAATATCATGAAGGAGTATTATCAGGTGCCCATGAACACAGAAGACATACCCAATGGCACCATCACCATCTCCTTCGGTACATACAGTTTCAATTACTCCTGTTTTACTAACTTACTTTACTTTGATGGCTGCTTTTCTGATCCCATACAGCAGGGGAACCCCTCTCTTTACATGACCTCCACTGTCGTTTTACCTTGTTTCTTTCAGAGTATTTAACGTTTCATATCGCATATTGTTCATTTACTGTTAAATCGTCACTGTCAAAGGACTCATTAAATAAGAAAGTCTTCAGTTTTCTCTTGAAAGCCTTAATGTCTTCAATCATTTGAATGTTTCGTGGGTCAGGACCGCATATTTAAAGGCTCTGGAACCTAAAGTAAACATAAATCTAGGTTCCAACAGTTTGAAGCCATCTGTAACTATTCTCGTGTCGACATGATTTGTTGGCTGCGCAATATGTAGCAGTTCTCTTAAGTATTTTGGACGCCCGGTTTTGATAACTTGGTGGGTTATTGTACATATTTTAAATTCAATTCTCGCTTCAATCGGCCGCCAGTGTAAATTGATTAGTATGGGGGTGATCCTTTCTCTAGGTGGGACACCTTTTATCAGCCTTCCTGCTCTGTTCATTATGTTTTGTAATTTCTTAAGTTGCACTTTTGGTAAATTGTAATAGATAGAGTTGCAGTAGTCAATCCTGGTAATACACAGTTTATCATAAGTTTCTTTACAGAATTTTCATCCAGGTACTTTTTTATAAACACAATATTTCTTAGATGATGACCAGCAGTTTTTATTACATTATTTATTTGGCCATTTAGAGACAATTTGCAGTCAAGAAATACAACTAGATCTCGAACTTTACTAGACATCGGTACAGAGCTATTATTTATGTCCATTTGAATATCACCTAAGTTTCTCACGCTATTTCTCTTGCCCACCAACATGAATTCAGTTTTGTTCTCATTTAATTTTAATGGTTTAAGTGTCATCCATTCTCTAACACTATCAAGGATTCGGTTTAGAGTTTCAATAGTGGCATGTATATCATTTATGGAGAAGTAAAATTGTGTGTCATCTGCAAATAGTTTAAACTTATTGCCATGCCTTTGTAGCATTTTTGATAGACCAATAGAATAGATGCACAATAAGATTAGGCCAAGTACACTCCCCTGGGGTACCCCTATGTTTAAGGGTTCATGTGATGAATAACAGTTTCCAATTTGAACATAGTAATTTCTACCAACTACATAGTCTTTTAGGTATTCGAAGGCTTGATCTTCGAGGCCAATGGACCGTAGATCATTAAGTAGCAGTTCATTCACCACTGAATCAAAAGCAGCACTGAGATCGAACAGTATTAAGATACCACATTTATTTTCATCCATCATTTCTAGCATATCATTTACAACAGAGCACATAGCTGTCTCCGCAGAGGTTAGTTTTCTGTGAGTAGATTGGTTGTCAGGCAAAGCTTCTATTACTTCTAAGTGGCTGTCTAGTTGTTTAAGAATTACATATTCAAGCACTTTTGGGACAAAGGATAGATTTGAAATAGGTCAATATGAGCTTAATTTCTGGTAGTCCAGTGCATTTTTTCAGAACTGGTGTGACTATAGCCATTTTCTCGGATTTAGGAAACTTACATTCATCAATGCTTGCATTTGCTATTCTCGTTATTATTTCGACTCGACTAGAAAAGTCTCTGTCTCCCCAATTACTTCAGATATTGGCATAGGATCGATCGTGCAGTTTGTTTTCTTTGATCTCTTGATAATTCTGGTGATGTCATCTTGTGTTATGTTGTTAAATCGTATTAATTTTGTATGTGTGCCTAATGATGAGAATTTACAAATGACCTGGTTATGTTATCAATTTTGTTTTTAAAGAATGCTAGAAAGGTGTTTTCTAGTTCTTGGTCACAGTATCCATCAGGAAGCTTTTTTCCTTTACATTTCCCATTCTACCATTCAGGATACGATATAACTTATTTATATCTGTTGCTGCTTCGAGGATCTTTCTCTTATAGTATTCACTTTTTTTTCCTTCTCAGTAGGTAATTATATTGACATGCAGCTGTTTTGTATTCTACCCAAGTACTTTTAGTTTTTAACCTAATCCACTTTCTTTCTTTACGTCTTTTTTCCCTCTGTTTCACCAAAGTCTCTCCATCCAACCAAGGAAGTTGGTCTTTTACGGTTATAGTGTTTTCCATCGGTGGGCACATGGTATCATATTAACTTTTACTCACTCTATTATATGTGGTCAAAAGACAGTTAGCACACTTAGCTCCTAACAGACGTTGGTCATCATGATCACAGGGAATGTTGATAGCATCATTTATTTCCTTTGTAACTTCTTCAATAAATATGGTTGGAGAAAAATTTAATTTATGTCTAAAGTTAATTTTTTTTACTAATGCATGTTTCTGTACAAGTAAATAAACGTAATAAGTTTGTGTACTGGGGAGATAGTACATTTCTCTTCGACTTTTATATCAGATACAATATTATTCATGTCATCACTTAGAACTAAATCTAGCGTATGCCCAGTTAAAGTAGTTGTACAGTCGACATTATTCACTAGTCGATATGATTCTAGTAACTCACTAAATGCCAAAGCGTCAGGATTTGATGCGTCATCCATCCAAATATTGAAGTCTCCACAGATAACTAATTCGTTTTTCTATATCATAAATATATCAATGAGAGCACCAAATTCTTCAAAAAAGATACTAGTGTTTGTTCTTGGAGGTTTGTACATTGTTACAAAGGATATTCTTCTATTTTTTTGGGCATATATTTTATTTCTATATATTGAAGCCTGTTACACTGATTCTTTTCAATGTTTTGAGATTTGAGTAACTTATATGAATAAAGAGTCCGACACCCACACCAGACCTACCTTCCCTTGGAATGTGAAAGAAGGCATGTGTGTGGGGCGTCATTTCAGTGATCTTTGCCTTGTCCAAGTTATTTAGCCATGTATTAGATAATGCTAGCATATCTAAATATTTCTCGTTTATCAATTCTCCAATTTGAACAGTCTTATCACATACAAATTGTATATCTACATAGCCTCAGTTTATGACATCCCTAGTAACCCTGATCAGTATTTTCTGCCTGTCTTTTCAATTCCAAGTCAAAAGCATTGCAGTCTCTAGAATTTACTTTGTTGTCACTTGGTCTGTTTAACTTTGGGCAGTTTATACACTTTGACACTTGCGAATTACACTCCCTGGTGGAGTTTCTCCCCGAACATTTCCTGTAGACTTTATCTTCATTCTTAAACTTGCAATCTTTTTCAAAATGTCCATACCTCTGACAGTGGTAGCAGGTGATCACGTGGTACCTATCACGTATGTTACATAGAACACTTGCTGCAAAACAGTTGGAAGCTGATATTGGACAAATTGAGGACTTTCAACAGAACTTTTCTGGAGGCTGAGAAGGGGTACAAGGCAAAGTCTGAACTTTGCAAATTTTCTGGAGTATGGCTGCAGCAGTTTCTATCATTAAGAATTCTGTAGTTTTGGAAAGTGAGGGAAACTAGAACCTTCTGGTTGCTACTGTGTAAGAATCTATGCAGATATTTGGAGTGTGATTGTATCAACTACCTACGTTACTGATAATGGTACCTAGAACAAATCAAAATTCTTGAGTTCACACATCATGAGCTCTGCCAATACTTATCAAAAGGACAGTGGTTTCTTGTGATCGTCCAGGCTAGTTTTGGGCTGCTATAGGGCATATGAAATAGGAACAAATCTTCCAGCATGTGTCAAAGAGTCCAGGAGGCTACTACATTGTTGGAGTCATATGAAATGCCGTTGCTGCGGCAGAGTTTAACTCTTGTACCCTGAAAGTGGGTATAGTGTGTTACCAAGGTCCTCAATACTCTCGCTACTAATCATCCATGTCATCTCCAGCATGCACTGAATACCACTCGCCATCACACGTTTAACAATAATCTATCAAACCTGTTTAACTTAGTACTGGAGCATCAAAATCCTTATTCATTGATAGTCAATGTGCCTGTGCCACTGCACAACCTCCTTACAAATCAGGCTGGGCACAAAGAAGTAGCTATGAATCTGCTCTAATGCATCGAGAATCGTGAAAATTATCGCTCATACAGGCATGAGAGGTTTATTGAGAAAAGCAAGACAATTAGCGCAATCATATCAAAACATATGCAACCACATTATTATTATTATTATCATCATTATTATTATTATTATTATTATTATTATTATTATTATTATTATTATTATTATTATTATTATTATTATTATTATTATAACTTACTCAGCTACAACCCCATTTGGAAAAGCAGGATGCTATAAGCCCAGGGGCTCCAACAGGGAAAATACCAAAGTGAGGAAAGGAAACAAGGAAAATTAAGAATTTTACGAACAGTAACAATATTCAAGAGAATATTTCCTATATAAACTATAAAAAAATTCAACAAAACAAAAGGAAGAGAAATAAGACAGAATAGTCTATCTGAGTGAACCCTCAAACAAGAGAACTCTATCCTAAGACAGTGGAAGACCTTGGTACAGAGGCTATGACACTACCCAAGACTAAAGAACAATGGTTTGATTTTGGAGTGTCCTTCTCCTGGAAGAGGTGCTAACCATAGTTAAAGAGTCTCTTCTATCCTTACCAAGAGGAAAGTAGCCACTGGACAATTGCAGTGCAGTAGTTAACCCCTTGGGAGAAGAAGAATTGTTTGGTAATCTCAATGTTGTCAGGTGTATGAGGACAGAGGAGAATGTGTAAGACTAGGCCAGATTATTAAGTGTATGTGTTGGCAAAGGGAAAATGAACCATAACCAGAGAGAAGGATCCAATGTAGTACTATCTGGCCAGTCAAAAGGACCCCATAACTCTTTAACAGTAGTATCTCAACGGGTTGCTGGTGCCCTGATCAACCTACTACCAGCTACCAGCAACTGACCAACCACAGAAGACACCAGCAACTACTCTAACGTAAGCTGAAATTTCATTAAAGGATGTAGTTCACTCACAGAAAAACATGGACATTGTAAATGAGAGGAGGATGAATTTCAGTCAAACTCTTTCTCATGATGTGCTGAAAACATCTCAACTTTATAATGGTGACCTCCTATTTCATACCAACAAGTCATTACTGGCTAGCAAGATTGAATCTCAACCTGACACTACACAAAACAGTCAAAATTTTACTTGTGTCAATCATGGTAGACTACATACAAAAAATGAGGCAGATGCCTTTGGGAAAATTTCCTAATAGGGGTGCTGTCATAGATGCAATAATTTCTTCAGCATCAAGTCTCTTCTATGAAATATAATTTGTCCAACTCAGATTTGACTCTTACATTGATATGTCTCTCAAAGTAGGGAAGCAAATGTGACGCACGGACTTGTCAGCAAGCATTGACATCTTTGATATGGGCACAGACACACCTATTCCTTAGCAAATTAATAAGTTCTGGGTATCTAATGAAAAAAAAAGATATTTTATCCCATCGATCCCCCAGTGATGGGACTCAATCGTCTCCAATGAGAAGGTATTTCCAGTAATAGTACCTGATGCCAAAAAAATTCCTGTCTAATTGAGCTGGATTGAAAAATTAGACAGCAGGGTAGTAATGCTTGTCGATTGGGGTGTTCGCGTGAAGCAGTCTAAGAGAATTACATTGCATTTCTCCTACACTACAATCCATATCACCAAACATTGGGGTTGAAAGAAATGTGGTAGCAGTAAGGCACTGGTGGAAAATGCTGCATGATTCCACTCCATCAAGTGAGTTCTCGCCTTGGAACCCCACTGGCAAAGGTAGTAATGAAAACACACATTTTAACCGGAGATGATTGCATGAGTAAGGTGGGAGCCAAGTATGCAGCTATATGACCCAGTAGAGTATCTGGCAAACTTTGGTGAAGCAGTATCATTGTCAGAACAAGATGTAGCATTAGTAGAGAGATACTTGTTACGTGCTTGGTCAGGAACAAGATCAACTACGACTGCTGAGACATTTGATCAGTTGAGGGTTGAGACCTACACAGGTTGCAGGACTAGAATAGATTCATTCCCTCTCTACAGGGAGTGTTATAAGAGGGCATATTCAGTTAGGATTTTTTTTTATGGTTACTAAGGAGCGCAAATTCCTTGTAGCGGCCATAGAACATTGTACATTCCTAAGATAAGTGGGGCATGGATGGAAAGAGTATTTTGGTACACTTTTGGCATCAAAATGTATGAAGCCTTTACCATTGACCCTGCTCATAACTTGCAAGTATGTAGGCAAGTATATCTCTCAAGTCTGTGCTGGAGTTCAGTGTGTAATTTTCACCCTTGGAAAGAAAGCTGGAGGCTCATGTAAAAACCTGCCACTTAATCAGTATTGTTTGAAAAATTATGATATTCTGTATATTTAAAGAAAATGTTATTCTTTATTTTCTGATATTTTTACTACAAATAGAGGTCAAACACATTTTTCACTCTATCACATTGATACCTGACTTTGAATATTTAAAAGAATACCAGAAATGAATTCTCCACCCTCAAATTAGGTAGATTAGATATATTAGATGTGTATTAACTGAATAATAAAAAAAATATATATATTTTTCGTCGGTTTGATTGGGCCGTAGCGTCATTCGTGGTACCGTTAAAGACAAGCACCTCGTTATTTTTTCATGTCCAGGGATTCATAAACCAAGTTCAGGTGAGAAATTCCCCTAACACCATTTTGCATACGAAACCAATAGACAGACACAGGACTACATCAGGCCTTCCAATATGACGTTCGTACTGTGGCTCAAAGTGTTTCACAAAAATTGTGGACTGATACTTTTTCGATCTAGGGTACCTTATTCATGACTTCAAGCAAAAGATTTTGGCTTTGTATCTTACAACACTTTGCTAGAAAATATACACCTACGTTTTCTCGTTTAATAATGCTTTGCTTTTTAAAGTTTCTATATGTATTCTTATATTTCTTTTTATGATTTGGTTATCGTCCGTTGTCATTAAAATGTTTCTTATTTTATTAACATTATTCTTTATAAATTATAATGAATAATGACCACCAATCCTTTTGTGAAGATTGACTGCTCAAGGTTCAAAGATAGGCTAGGGAAGTACTTATTTTGTTTATTTACAGGCATAATAATGGAAATTATTAACTGTCATCAATTTTAGGTCCAAGTTTTAAGGAAAACTTTTTAATTTTCCGAAAGAGTTTTAAGAACGATTTATATACCAGTCCTGCTCTCTTGTTCATAAATAGATTAATTTAATTCTAGATTTGTTCTTTTATCTGGCATTGTATTAGCAGGACTTTATTTGTGACATCAATGACCTATGATTTTATGACGCGTAATAAAAGCATGTAGAATATCAAAACACTAGCAGTGAATAAAAATAATAGCCAGCTATTCCACTACGTTCAGCCATATCAAAACGTAGATTATGTAGACTCTACTTCATTGCTTTATTTCTTTATTAATTGTTTCAGCATAGATAATAGCAAATCAGTAACCGCCCCCCCTCCCCTAAAAAAAAAAAAAAAAAAAAAAAAAATAATAATAATAATAATAATAATAATAATAATAATAATAATAATAATAATAATAATAGCCAGCAAAACATATCTATAATTAAGAATAATGATGATATTAAAAGTATTTCAAAGGATTCTTAACAAATAATTTACAGGGCTGAGGTTTGTGTCTATGATTTGGGACTCAGATAACGAAAAAAAAAAAAAAAAAAAAAAAAATCCAGAACGCGGTATCAAATGATATTCGATATTATTTGCTCATAAAATTAGCAGCATTGTTAAGGGAGCATGAATGTTGTGTTACAATAGGTGTCAGAGAAAATGTCTCCACAAATGCACTCTGTGATGGAAGTAACAAGCCTCTGTCTAAATTTCATAGCCGTACTCTGTACACAGAAGGTCGGCTTTTATAAGACTCATGAAAGTTCCTGGGGGATTGTATATCATACAATAAGCATGTTTGGCGGCTACAACAAATTTCGAGAAATTTCCAGTAACTCTTGTTCTAAAATATAACACCTTATATAAACAATTCATTAGAATTAGATTTTATCTCAACATTAATATTTATCGTTTAAAAATGAATCTTTCTCACTGGACCTATATACATATGAAGATAGTTTTAATCTACAAACAACAAATCTCCCTGCCTTGCAAAAACTGTTCATTAACCAACAAATTTTCACAAATACGAACAAAATATCTTTTCATCAATGATTAAATATTTAATAATCTTATTAAAGAAAAAAACCCTATAAAATGTAACATTACAAACCTGATGAAGCATCACACAAATGTTAATAAAATCCTTATAAAGAAAACTCACAAGGACCATCTACTCAGAAAGTATCAAAACCCACAAATATTTTTTAACCTATACTTCTTTTCAACCAGGGTCTAACATCATCTTCAATGACATGACTAAATAATTCATCAAATGCAGAGTTGGACTTCAG
>NC_090744.1:80704183-80709183 GCF_036898095.1 Palaemon carinicauda | reverse complement strand
GAAAAAATAAATAAGGGAAGAAGCAACAAATTGATGAAGAGAACGTATGGAACAGAACGCCAACAGATGTGTGTTTTGAAGGACGAGCATAGAAATATTATCAACAAAAAATATGGAGTGATAAAGATTGCTGAAGATTTTTATACAATAGTGATATCTAAACGTAACAGTAAGAGAAGTAAAAAAAAAGCATTAAAAGGCATAAAAAGAGGGAAAGCAGCAATCGAAGATGGCATTGCACTTAGTGCACAACTTCTAAAACGTTTACTATGCTTCCTGAAGGCTCAATCACTTGCAGTTACTTCCTCGGACAGCCTCTAAATTGCTTAAAACGCTATCAGAAGGCTAAAATAACTGGCTACAACACCACATGCACTCAGCAGGATAAGTTTTAATAATAGATGGAGGATAATTCAATGTAGTAAACCACAATGAACATTACACAAAATGTCTGAAAGAATGCTCTTCTATACCCACAGCCTTGAACAGCTTTATCGCTATACTAATTCACTAAAGGGGAGACCAAAAAAAAAAAATACCAGAAAAACGTTGCTCTCAGTTATGTATGAAATATTTGCAAAGATAATGCTAGGTTAAATAGAAAGACAACAAGACTTTAGTCAACCAAGAGAGCAAATATCTATCTAGGAGGTCCAGCAACCCTAAAACTACAAAAAGATAGTGAGAAAAATCCCACTGAGAAAAGAATTAGAAAACGACACCCCATGTCTACTAAATCATTCACAGTGTGCTAAAAGTATTTAGGGATTTAAATTGGGAAACTGTACGAATTATTGTTACTTCGGAATAACTTAATTACTTGAGATTTGCAGATGACATGATTCTGTTTATTAAATCATAGGAGGAATTGTAAAAGGTGAGAGAAAATTTGATATGGAGAAAGCAGAAATGTAAGACTGAGAATGAATATGAGTAAAACTAACATAACATTCAATGAAAACGTGAAGACAACAAATAAGGGTAATGGACCAACTTAAAGAGATTATTTAGTATTTGTAGTCAGGATATGAGACCGAGATTGAAAGAAGGATAAGCTCAGGATAAAAAGATTTTGTTAGACAAAATAAGATTATGAAATGTAATGTGTCAATTTCTCTAAAATTAAAAGCATTTAATCAGATGGTTCTATCAGCATGAACTTATAAATAAGAAACTTATAGTTTTACTAAAGCTTTAGAACCAAATCTAGTTACAACTCGAAGAGTTATGGAAAAAAAAATAATGGTGAGATTAACGCTGGGAGTCAGAAAAAAGCAAGATGGATACGTGAGCAAATTTAAGATGAGGATATTCTAAATAAATATGTAGAAAAAGAATAGACATATACTAAGAAGGATAGATAATACATGGACAAGAAGTATGATAAAATGGGTACATAAAGATTGCAAAAGAAATAGGTGAAGGAAGAGAAGACAATGGATTGACGAACTAAGAATATTTATTTTGGGAAAAGTTGACATAGATAAAAAGCAGTCGAGGGTGGAATAATATGCCTGATGCCTTTGTATTGCAGTGGACTGGATACGGCTGGTGATGATGATGGAGATTATATATATATATATATATATATATATATATATATATATATATATATATATATATATATATATAGATATATATATATATATATATATATATATATATATATATATATATATATATATATATATATATACATATATATATATATATATATATATATATATGTATATATATATATATATATATATATATATATATATATATATATATACATATATATATATATATATATATATATATATATATATTTATATATATATATATATATATATATATATATATATATGTATATATATATATATATATATATATATATATATATATATATATATATATATATATAATAGAAATAGCGTTTTATGTATATAAATTATCATCTTAGAATTTTACATTTTTAGTTGTTTGTGATTCTGTAACGTTTTTTAAAATTATATTGTTTATTCTTTATATTTTGCTTTTAAGAAATGTAAGAGGGTATAGCTAGAAAAATATGTTTTTCTTAGTAATGTTATATTATATGGAATTGTATTTGTCTATGTATATCAAGTATACGAAATAAAGTTGATTGATTGATTGATTGATTGAATGTATCCATACATACATACATACATATATATATATATATATATATATATATATATATATATATATATACATATATAACTATGTATATATATCTATATATATATATATAACTATGTATATCTATATCTATATATATATATGCATATATATATAAAATATATATATATATATATATATATATATATATATATATATATATATATGCATACACACACATATATATATATATATATATATATATATATATATATATATATGTATATATATAAATATATATATATATATATATATATATATACATACATATGTATATGTATATATATATATATATATATATATATATATATATATATATATATGATAAAGCGTATATATACAGTATATATAAAAATATATTTATATATATATATATATATATATATATATATATATATATAGAGTATATATATATATGTATATATATATATATATATATATATATATATATATATATATATATATATATATATATATATATATATATATATATATATATATAGTAGGTTGACCAAGGCACCAGCCACCCATCCAAATACTACGACTAGAGAGTTATGGCGTCTTTTGAATGGCCAGATAGTACTACATTGAATCTTTGTCTTTGGTTACGGTTAATTTTCCCTTTCTTTACCCATACACCGAATAGTCTGGCCTAATTTTTACATATTCTCCTCTGTCCTCATACACCTGACAACACTGAGATTACCCTACAATTTTTCTAGCCCAAGTGGTTACTGCACTGTAATTTTTCAGTGGCCATTTTCCTCTTGCTAAGGGTAGAAGGGACACTTTAGCTATGGTGAGTAGCTCTTCTAGGAGAAGGACACTCCAAAATCTAACCATTGTTCTCTAGTCTTGTGTAGTGTCGTAGCCTCTGTACTATGGTCTTCCACCGTCTTGGGTTAGAGTTTTCTTGCTAGAGGGTACACTTGGGCATACTATTCTATTTATTTTTTCTTCCTATTTTTTTGTTAAAGTTTATATAGTTTATATAGGAGATATTTATTTTGATGTTGTTACTCCTCTTAAAATATTTTATTTTTCCTTTTTTCCTTTCCTCACTGGGCTATTTTCCCTGTTGGAGTCCCTGGCCTTAGTGCATCCTGCTTTTCCAACTAGGATTGCAGCTTAGCAAGTAATAATATATATAAATATATATATATATATATATATATATATATATATATATATATACATATATATATATATATATATATATATATATATATATATATATATATATACATATATAAATATACACAGTATATGCACATATATATTTATATATATATATATATATATATATATATATATATATATATATATATATGTATATACATATATATATATAAATTCATAAACATATAACTATATATATATATATATATACATATATATATATATATGTATACTGTAAATATATATATATACATACATATATATATATATATATATATATATATATATATATATATATATATATATATATATATATATGCACTCGTAATGCAACTACAATAATAAAGTTTTGCATTGAAAGACATGTACCATTGACTGTTTTCTGATAAAAGTGGACTCTTTGAAATTGTGTTACTCTGAAAAAAATGGGGGGGGGGTGGTGATGGACTAATAATCATCTGGATTGGTTTGAATACATTCCCCATTCCCGTCATGTTATTGTAGTATTTCGTGGAACATTTTACGTAACTCAAAGAAGGAAGCGACAATTGTAATGAAAGATGAGAATTGTACGGGCTTGAGAACACCAATGAAATTGTATTACTTGTGCTGAAATGACAAATTCCCGTGTCGCATTTAAAAATTTCATCTTTATATAAATATATCTATCTATCTATCTATCTATATATATATATATATATATATATATATATATATATATATATATGTGTGTGTGTGTGTGTGTGTAAATGTGAATATATATATATATATATATATATATATATATATATATATATATATATATATATATATATATATATATATATATATATATATATATATATAATTACTAGATAAGCTACAATATTACTTTGGAAAACAGGAGTTTAAAAGACCTTGGGGTCCAGCAGGGGAAAAATAGTTCTGTGAGGAAAGGAAATAATGGAATAAATAAACTATATTAGAACAGTAATAGTATTACAATAATCTTTCATATAAAAACTATTAAAACTTTAAAAACAGGGAGAGAAGAAAAATAAGGTAGCCAAGACAAGACTAGAGAATAATGGTTTGATATATGTACACACACACACACACACACACACATATATATATATATATATATATATATATATATATATATATATATATATATATATATATATATATATATATATATATATATATATATATATATATATATATATATATATATATATTACTTGGGCATGTTACTTTACGTTTATAATGAATAGATAATGTCTCAGCGGTGTCTAAAGATCGAAGACAGCTTCTCCTGGGACAGATCGTCCAGCAAATAGTTTTTCTTTTTCTTTTTTTATTTTCACCACCATAATCTTTGTTCCAAAACTCAATGTAGTCCTGAAGAAGGGTTACGAAGTGATCCGGAAGCCGTGTCATCACCCAACAATAAATGGAGAAAAGTAAATGAAGATCCTATTTAACTATATTTTATATTATAATGAATTTCGATGTCTGTCACGTCCTGTCCAATCCTTTATGTCTATCTCTTTCCTTTTTTTTCCCCTAGGGGTAACATCCATCATTGCATTTAATGGCAATAAGAAAAGTTGAACCTTCTTTCATGCTCCTTAGCTGAAAGACAGATGTCATTG
>NC_090744.1:80697233-80698683 GCF_036898095.1 Palaemon carinicauda | reverse complement strand
GTGCCAACAAAGTGTTGTTCTTAGGTCACTGCATCACTTCTGAAGGAGTCCATCCCCTCCCTGAGAAGGTAGCAGCCGTTCAGGATATCCCTGCGCCCTCGACCGTCAAACCACTGCAAGAATTCTTGGGCATGATCAACTATTATCACCGTTTTCTGCCAGCTATTACCGCCACTCTTGCTCCCCTCTACGCCTCCCTCAAGGGAAGGCCAAAGGACCTGAAGTGGGGTCCCCTTCAAGAAGCGGCCTTCTGCAATGCAAAGAAGGCCCAATCAACCGCTGCGGCTCTGACTTTTCCTATCCCACATGCCTCTCTCCTTCTCTCCACCGATGCCAGCGACATCACTATTGATGCAGTACTCGAGCAGGTAGTTAACGGCTCGCCCCGCCCATTGGCCTTCTTCAGCAGAAAACTGTCCAAGGCAGACTTTGGTTATTCTACCTTCGATCACGAATTGCTGGCGGTGCACTTGGTTGTCCATCACTTTCGCCATTTCTTGGAAGGTACGCCCTTCATCATTCGCACAGACCACCTACTTCTGGTGCATGCCTTCACTTGACAGTCTGATGCCTGGTCCGCCCATCAACGCCGACATCTCTCCGCCGTGGCTGAATACAATTGCACCCTTCAATACGTCCCTGGGAAAATGAATACCGTTGCCGATGCCCTGTCAAGAAACATGGCTGCCGTTCAACTGGGGTTGGATTACAACGCCTCGGCTGAATCCTAACGACAGGATCCAGAGTATCAAGCATGTAGGATATCCTGCACGTCCCTCCGTTGGGAAAACTTCCCCCTCAAAGACTCCAACACCACCCTCCTCTGTGATCAGTACTGGTAAACCGCGTCCTTGGATTCCTGCTCCTATGCGCCGGCAGGTGTTTCATTTCATTCATGGCCATTCACATCCCTCATGCTGTTCCACTGCGCAGCTGCTGAAGACGTAGTTCATTTGGCACGGCATTTTTAAGGATACTAAGGATTGGGTCTGCGCCTGTACTTCTTGCCAAACTTCCAAAGTACATCGACGCACAGATTCAGGAGTGGGCACCTTTCCTCAACCTCAGCTTCATTTCACACACATTCATGTCAACGTTGTAGGCCCCCTACCCACATCACGAGAAACATCGTTACCTGTTTACCGTCATCGACGGCTTCACTCGTTGGCCTGAAGCCATTCCCATGGAAACTGCAACGTCCGCCTCAAGTTCATTTACCTTACTCTCAGGATGGATTGCAAGATTTGGTATCCCTGAGTATATTACTTCTGACAGGGATACCACTTTCACCTCTCAATTGTGGACATCATTAGAAAATCTCCTGGGTATCACCCTACATCAGACAACTGCCTACAACCCCACTGCCAATGGAATGGTTGAATGTTTTCATCGCACCCTCAAAGCAGCTTTGATGTCCCACTGCAAGAATTCCAACTTGTTTACTCAGCTT
>NC_090744.1:80672233-80694733 GCF_036898095.1 Palaemon carinicauda | reverse complement strand
GTAGGATGCTATAAGCCCAGAGGCTCCAACCGGGAAAATAACCCAGTGAGGAAAGGGAACATGGAAATAAGAGATTTAATTACCAATTAAAATAAAGTATTTCAAGAATAGTAACAGTAAAATAGATATTTCACATAAAAACTATAAAAACAAGGGAAGAGAAATAAGATAGGATAGTATGCCCGAGTGTACTCTCAAGCAAAAGAACTCTACCCCTAGACATTGGAAGATCATGGTACAGAGGCTATGGCACTATCCCAAACTAGAGAACAATGGTTTGAATTTGAAGTGTCCTTTTCTTAGAAGAGATGATTACCATAGCTAAAGTCTCTTTTACTCTTACCAAGAGAAGAGTAGCAAATGAACATTTACATTGCATAGTTAACCCCTTGAGAGAAGAAAAATTGTTTGTTGATATCTGTGTGGCCAGGTGTATGAGGACAGAAGAAAATGTGTATATATTAGGCCAGACTATTCGGTGTATGTGTAGGCAAAGGGAAACTGAACCTTATCCAGGGAGAAGGATCCAATGCTGTACTATCTGGTCAGTCAAAGGACACAATAACTCACTAGCAGTATTATCTCAACGGGTGGGTGGTGCCTTGGGCAACCTACTACCTACAAAAAGAGGGATGGACTGTTATAACAACAGAAGATGATGAAAGGCAATGTTGGATATAACACTTTAGTGATGTTATGAATAGGAGATATGAAGGGAATGAATTAATTGATATACTTGAAACTGATGAATAGCTTGATGTGCCCATAAATGAATTCAGTGTGTTTGAAGTCGAAGCTATCATTAAAAATCTCATGAGATGGAAAGCACCTGGATACGATGGAATAACTACTGAGATGATACTGGCTGACAATGAAGTGAACCTGATGAATGAGAATTAGGGGTGTTGGTGAAAATGGCTAAAAAAATGAGACCGGACTGATTGCAGTAATTACAGAGGCAGTTGTCATGAAAATATATGCATATTCTAAAGAGACTAGAGAGAAAGATTGCTGAAAAGCATAGAGATGAACAAGCAGGATTTCGAAACATTAGAAATTTTACTGACCAAATTTCGATTTTGAGACATTGTACTACAATGCGTAGAATATAGAAATCCACTGTTGGTTGCATTTTTGGACTATGAAAAAGCCTTTGATAGTGTGCACCGTCTTGTTTTGTGGAGATTCTTGCGTTATTATGGAATTTTTTTAAACATGTAAATTTGATTGAGTCTTTTCATGAGCATATCAAATACAAAGTTAACGTTAATGGAGACCTATCAAATGAATTTCCAGGGAACAGCAGAGTACTCTAAGGAAATGTGTTGTCACATATGTAGTTCACCCTCCTTATGGATTTTGTAATTCGTAGAATAGTTGGAGATGGCGTTGAAGGATTGGACTGGATTGATAATAGAAAATTAGATGACCTGGAGTATGCTGATGGCGCTCTCCTTTTTAGCAGAACATCACAGGATTCGCAATGCTTGCTTACCAGAATGCATGAAATATCCCATAAGGTTAAGCTCGAGATAAATAGAAGAAAGATAGAGATGATAACGGAATATACAATGAGATAGAATCATTTAAATATTTAGGAACTATGATCTCCTACACAATATCTTTAGAATTAGAGTTTTATGAAAGATTGACAAAAGCAAATCAGACAATGGCTAGGTTAAGTAAAATTTGGAAATCAAGTCCCCTGAAATTACATAAAAAAAAGCAGGTTATATATTAGTTTAGTGAGATCGGTGTTAGCGTATGGACATGAGTCATGGTATGACAATACTGCAATCTCCAACAGCTTTAGTAGATTTGAGAACAAAGCCTTCAGGAATATATTGGGAGCTGAAATGCAGGAGAGGATTAAAAATGAAAGTATTAGAGTGATTACTCAGATGCCATATTTAAATGAGATCATAATGAGGGGTAGATGGAGATGGTTTGAGCATGCTCTTTGCACTCATCAAGAGACTTTAGTTCACCAAACATTTAACTGGGTTTCACCAGGTACAAGAAGAGTTGGAAGACCTAGGCCTACATTGCTGATGACTATGAAGCGTGAAGCATGAGATGAGTAGTATTGAACTAAAAATTCAAGATAGAGATAACGGGTGAAATCGTATCTAGGCTCTTTGCGTCAATAGGTGTAGGAGGAAATGATGATGATAATGATATTTTGTATATAAGAGTTTAGATTTCTTACGTTCAGCAGAAAAAGAATGGCTTTACGATTTTTTTCAACTACTAAATTATGCTGATGGAAATATTTCTATGATGGCCATATATGTCATTTCCAGATAACTGGCTTAATCAGTCGCAAGAAATATAGAAGAAATATCATAATGAGACTTTGAAATGCAAATTGATATAGCACCGTAAGCTATTTTTTAGCTCAAACCTCAGAATTTCAATAAGCAATTTGAAATTTTGGGAATATGTGGAGGTGACCTGAAGTACCTTCATCCAGAGAATCCCAAAAAATCTTGTGACTTGTTTTCGAGTTATGGCGGCAAAATGGCGGCCATCTTGGAATCTAATAAATTTCTCATTTACTGCTTCTGAAAGATAAATTTAAAATCTGGCAATTTAAATAGGCTTAATTTTGTATATGATACGTTTAGAAGCCTTTCCCGTAAATATTTTTCCAGTTTTATATACATCAGTGTGGATTTACAGTCATTTATTTGAAGAATAGATCTATTACCGATCGTCAAATTAATACTCCCATTCCTGTTACGTAATATTTAAGTGGTTTTCAAATTTTTGACATGAATAAAACTTCTCCAGAATTTTACTTTCTTTCGATTGAAACCAAAGTCACTTCTATGGGGAAATCAAATGCAGAGTTTTCCTTCTTGTTAGAAAATATTTACTTCTTTCTTTGCCTATTTTCTATTGTAGTATAGAGTACACAAGTCTACAATTAGTCTACCTGTGTTTAAAACACATTTTTGGATAACATGTATATGACATTATAATCAGTTGAAAGAAAATTCTATCTTTCATAACCCTTATTACCGTATAGTGAATTAGTTAGTCCTTTAATATGTGTAAAAGAAACTCATAATGGGAAAATAAGAATGAAATGTTCATACATATTAGAATTCAAGTTATTAGCAAACACTCAGGTATAATATAAAAAAAAAAAAAAAAAGTAATTTAATCTTTTTGAAACATCCAGTATATATAAGAGTAGTTATAGATTTTAACACAAATGAAGATCGTAAGAATGTGGCACACAGTGAAACACCTTTACGTGAAAAAAGAGAGAATATATATATATATATATATATATATATATATATATATATATATATATATATATATATATATATATATATATATATATATATATATATATATATATATATATCTGACTGCAACCATGTAAACAAATACAGCCATTTAGAAAGAACACAACTATATCTTGATAAATCACCCTATTCACCCCACAAACCACTAGGAAATAATTAACAAAAAGACTAATTTTCATCATCTCTTCAATCATTTCTTTTTTCTATACCGGCTTAGAATGTTCTGCACGTTAATTTCTCTATTTTTCTCCGCCTAACATTTTGCAAACGTTATGAAAATAATTCACATCAAAATTTAATGACAAAATTTAGACCAACAATGAGAATGTAACCTATACGATAGTTATTTTCCTCAATTATTCGTTCGCTAAGCTCCAATAATCAAAATTTATTATTTGACGATACATGATGGGCCTTTCTGAAATATAACTATGATTAGAAAGCAAATTCCATGATCTGCTTATATATATGTGCAGGTTTTTTGGTAAATTTCATTTGACAGGAGTTTTTATCGCGAATCTTTCAATATATTATCATTTTTAGTTGTCAGAACATCAATTTATACAATCGAATCTATCCTCCAGCAATTCAGTCAGCCCGCCAATCAATCACTCCATTCCCTTTAAACTATTTAAAAAACTGATAATTCTCCTTGGGTGGGACAACATATGTTAGGAAATTTTTGGGGGCTCATAAAGTGATTGAAGAGTGGACGTATCTCTATCAATTGGTCTCGATATTGTTCGTTATCTTCTTATCGCTTGTCGCTTTAAAGTAGTTCCTTTGATCGCTGCCACCTCACCATCCTTGTGAGCTAGAATAGGAGGTTTGGGGGAGCCTATAGGTCTATTGGCTGAGTCGTTGCCAGCCATTGCCTGGCCCTCCTTGGTTCTAGCTTGGGTGGAGAGGGGTCTTTGGTGCTGATCATATGTATATATAGTCAGTCTCAAGGGCATTATCTTGCTTGATATGGCAATGGCATTGTCCCTTGCCTCTGCCATTCGTGAGTGGCCTTTAAACCTGTAAACTGATTAATCTATCAACTGTATGTATCAAATATTACCATCTTTCAACATTTCTGGTAAAATCGAATATCTGTGCAGCTCCGCCCATATCCTCGAGTAATAGATTGTATTTGCTGTTTTCAACTCCTTTTTAGTATTAACTTGGAAGAATATTTTCTTGAACGCTTCATATATTTGGAAAAGAAAGCTAAAGTCCTAATTTGGCAGCTGATTCTAGATTTATTATTCGTGAGAGACCAGAAGCTGGAGGTGAATTTACTTCCTCACGAACATAATATATGAAACAGTACGTGGGTTCCTTGCCCTGCTGTAGGGGGCTCCGAACGATAAATCTATTTTTTTTCTTTTCTTCTTATTTTCCTGTTGTTTGCTGTTGGCCATCTGCTGGAAGCAGCCTTCTTATAGAAGTCAAATTTAAGCGATATACCGTTCTTTCCCTTTACCTATTAAATATATATTATAAATATAGTAAATGGTTTATCATTGTAAATACGGTTTTTATCATCTTTTGATGAGTCAAATTGCTTAAACCTTTGAAAATGATAAATGAGAAAGGATTAAAGATAGCAAAAATCTCTACCCTCTTGATTTGCTTGGACAGTATGTTCACTTCCAACTTTACCAAATTTG
The DNA here is from genome assembly GCF_036898095.1 of Palaemon carinicauda. NCBI lineage: Eukaryota > Metazoa > Arthropoda > Malacostraca > Decapoda > Palaemonidae > Palaemon > Palaemon carinicauda. The sequence continues at coordinate 80,689,758 of NC_090744.1, read as the reverse complement.
AAACATATTACATAACTTTTCAAACTTTGTCATTTGTTGTTGAGTGTTATAAACATATTGAGCACTTCTTACAGACCACTGTTTACATGGAGATAACTTTAACCATTGCTTTGAAATTGAATTATTACTACTACTACTACTACTACTACTACTACTACTACTACTACTACTACTACTACTTGATAAGCTATAACCCTAGTTGGAAAAACAGAATGCTATAGGCCCAGGGGCTTCAACAGGGAAAATATCCCAGAGGAGAAAGGAAAAAGGGAAAATAAAATATTTTAAGAAGATTAACAATATTGAAATAAATATCCCTATATAAAATACAAAATGTTTAACAAAACAAGAGGAAGAGAAATAAGATAGAATAGCGCGCTGGAGTGTACCCTCAAGCAAGAGAACTCTAACCCAAGACACTGGAAGACTATGATACAGAGGCTATGCCACTACCCAAGACTAGAGAACAATGATTAGATTTCGGCGTGTCCTTCTCCTAAAAGATCTGCATACCATAGCTAAAGAGTCTCTTCTACCCTTACCAACTGGAAAGTGGCCACTGAACACGATACAGTACAGTAACCCCTTGAGTGAAGAAGAATTGTTTGGTAATCTCTGTTGTCAGGTGTATGAAAAACTATGGAAAAAAAAATAGGACTAGGGATTAGGAGAAGAGGTACAGTACTTAAGTAAACTATAAGAAAAAATGCAAGAACTGTGGAAGTCGAGGCAGCAACACCAGCGGAATCAAACAAGGAGATTGAATGGTTCCCTTACAACCAGTATTCTTGGGCTCAGCCATGTCGTCCAGATGGAAGGTTCCTTTAGGCAGCTTTCTTAGGGATATTTGGCTACAGTGATACTCCTAGAGAATTAACCACAGATCTCCAGAATTCTAACTCCTGGCACGAGTATCCTTAATATAACTCTTAAAGATATGGCATAATATCAGGGGACGTATTTCTTTATACGACACATAGCAATCCTCACCCCAAATAGAGTTTTCGCTTTGAGGGACAAGAATGGCGAAATTGAAGGGGAGCCGTTATCAAGGTTACCCGGTGGATCCCCTCCTGGTACCATCCCGGCGAACTATTCCTTTTGTAGTAGCAAATTAAGCACGGTGTCTCTCCCACTTGCTCTCGGTGCTGTTTCTAATATAAAGGATTATTACAATGCAATCACCAGCATCTTCATCCTCTGGAAAGTTGAGTATTTAATCTTCTATGTGTATAATTTTTGGCGCCTTCTCACAGTTAAATTAACATAATTTAGATGTGTTTACTGGAGCAGAGCAAACACCGGGGCGGCCATTTTGGACCGCTGTCGTACGCCATAAATACTTTATTTAGTTAGTAGTATGACATTCCCGGTATTTAGCTATAATGAAATTCTAGCTATTTAGGCAAATCATACTAGTGAAGATAAGATTTATACATGTAATATTTTCTCTTCTGATAAAACGTTTCGATAGTATATGTTAGGGCCTCGGTGATATAGCATAGCCGAGATCCCGACTCGAGTTAGGCTAGCCTAACGCGTTTTAGTATACTTTAGTAACGTTATCCGCGTTTATCCTCTCGTATCGTTTTGTTAATTCAGCCGGAGATAGAACATCTCCTAAAATTACTATCATAATTCGATACTATTCTCTTTTAGAGGAATGAGGATAAACCCTTCCTTCCCCCTGAGTGCCGCCACTAGGCGACAACCCTATCTTTCGTCTTGCCATAGAGTAGTGTACTCCAGCTTGACTGAGATAGTGTTTCTGTCCATCCTCTTTGCCGGTGAGTATCCCGGCCTTGAAATACCACAGTAACTCAGGGTATTCAGTCTTGTTGTCGGCAACGCTACCGAAGGGGGATTAGTCATTCCCCTGCCGGTTACACTGTTGCCGGCATAGGAAGCCCGGCTTCCCAAGTCCACAACTGAAAGTGGTAGTACAGTTGCTGCCACCTTTCTCCCTTGTGAACTAGAAGGCATGTCTTATATCCGGCAATGTCTTAGGCTAAGGAATCGTTATTCCTCTGCCACCCAAGACAGCACCGGAAGGTAAACTATGTTTCCTTGATTTGCAGCCGATAGCAGGAGGCATACTTGCCTCCTTCTTTTTATGCAAAATATAAGACCCTATCCCTTCCCCCTTCTGTCCTTTAGTGACGTCCTTGCCGTCACAACCCCAGTGGCTGGTATTCTACAATCTCCCATCTTGCCGGGGTGATTAAGATGCTGGCCGGGCTCCTAAAAAGGCGGTTTATTGCCGTTTCGACCTTCCTCCTAACGGAAGCAAGGCTCCGGGAAAGGTTGAGCCGGCCATGACGATGGGAGACCGATTACAACTTTGAGTATTCTTCAGTCCTCCCTTGCACTGCCATCCACAAACCCTGTAGCCGGCAGTGCAGCCGGCAACAGAAAATGTGGTTGGATAGAAGCTAGAATTATTACATTCTTTCCCCTTCTATTTGAATCCTCATTCTGGATAGAAGGCTGTAGTGACAGTAGTCCCGACAATCCTAATTATTGTACTAAACTATAATAATATGGTAGTCCTTCTCTCCATTCTTTCTCTCTCGCTGCCGGTTAGTGCCGCCAGGTACTAGCCTTTGCCAGGTAGTATACCGGCAGAACTACAGTATAAGATTATACAGTACCCAGTATTCCTGCAGTAGAGCAAATAAAGCCGTTAGAAAACTACAGTATATAACATACAGTAGTATGGTGTTCCAACGTACGCTGTGTATCCTTTCACAGTCCATTGTTGAGACCGCTGAGCAAATGTTGAGGTGAAGTATTCCTTCAACATTCTGATGTATCCTAGATCACCAGAACACAGAAATTTTTACCCTACAGTATTAATATTTCACTAGTGGGTGAGTTAATGCTATTATACACTGACTCCAGCTCTAAGTACTTGAGCTATTCCACCCTTTATTTCCCTAATAAGGAAATCTTAAAATATTAATATTGAGGGAGGTCACAGCAATTGCCTGGACAGGAAACACAGATATGTGTCTTTCCTATTTCCTTTCTAGCTTACTATCCTAAGCTATGATTATAATTATAAGGATTACTATTTAATGCATGTGAATATGTTTATCAGTATGATAAATTACCCCATACTCATTTCACTCTTTCTTTCCTTACAGGAAGAAGCTAAGATGAAGTGTGCAGTTATGCACTGCAACACAAAAGTAGGGACCTTTTGGGGCCATAAGATGTGCAGGTCCCATGCCCCCACTCCATTGCAACTGAAACCCTGAGGTATTGGGATCCGAAGGTTTGCACCGACTGCTCGGCCTTGATGTCCGAGAGTTTCGGTGATCCCAAGACGGCGGAGTCAAGTGATACTGCAAGGGAAATGCTTCGAAAGTGGGTAAGAGGGTTCCAGAAGAACTCTCCAGGACCTTACCTACCAAGCGAAACAATGAGAAGCCTTCTGTTCCCTAAGGCAACATCCGACGTGGTTGTGCCTCAAGCATAGGTCAAGCTTCCTTTAATACAACTGACGATAGAGGCTGACATTAACAAAGTTTTGGAAGGCATGGACATCCATCAGGAAAGGATGTTAGAGGTGTCCTCGGATACAAGCGGCCCAAAGTCTCTGACTTACCCCAATGCTCCAAAATCAACCCCTGGAGGTATGCGGAGTTTATGCCCATGATGAATGGGAAACTCTACATTTCGGAGAAAATGGGGGCCATACCCCTCGACGATCTCCAATTCTGGCCGAACTTTTCGGCTTGCCCGGAGTGCTTCGTGAGATTGAAGAATAAACCTGCATCTAAAGAAGAGACGGAACCTAAGGAGGTCATGATGTTTGATCATGACAAGGCACAGGCTCTCTTGACGAATAGCCTGAAGAAAGCCGACTATATGAACTTGAAGGTTTCTGCTTTAAACAAGAAGCACCCTACCTTCCTTGCTCCTTCTTCCTGAGCTCTTCCCTTTATAGCTAAAGCTTCTACTGCGTAGTAAGAGCAGTTGATGCTGGCAAACCATCCCCTACAATAGAGGAATGTAAGCCATTGTGTCTAGTCCTGCCTACAGGCGAGAAGGACTGGAACAAGGTCCATCTAACCTTCTCAATCTCGAAACTAGAACCAGATAATGCAGGGCAGCAGTTCAACGAGATTTTTCCGAAGTTGTCGAACTTTCTTCTGCGAAGGGAACAGGAGACAAAAAGAGAGATTAGCCGCCTCTCTGTCTCTCCAGAACTACATGGAGATGTGTGCAGGCATTTTAAGTACCCCAGATTTGTACATGGCCCTAGCCAAGATGCACATGGCTACCTTAGTAAATGACATGTACACTTTCGTGAAGGCCAGGAGGGCCTGTAGAGAGTATGTGTTTGCCAATGCAACGGTCAAGCACAAGCCCAGAAAGTTGATCACTTCATGTATCTGGGGTAAGGACCTCTTCCCCAAGGAGGCAGTCCAAGAGGTAGTTGCTAAGGCCGCCACGAAGAATAGGAACTTTCTCCAAAAGTGGGGCATGTCTTCAAAGAGGAAATCAACCTCTGACACTGGTCCCCAACCCAAGAACAGGGAGACGAAGAAGCCACAAGTGCCTCATAGACCTGCGCAGAATCCCACTGTTACCATGACCACAGTACCCCAAATGGTTGGCCAGCTGCAAACCACATTCCAAATGGTGCCTCAGCAGTTAGTATCCCAGTCACCAGCCTTTAACCCAGGCTTTGAGAGGAACACCAGTACCTCTCGCCCTTAAGGTGGAGGATCTAGAAGAAGCTCCTCAAGAAACCCCTCAAGGGGTAGAGGAGGACGGGGTCAGGTTAACAAACCCTCCGGATCATCTTAGCAATGAGATGCTCCAGGTAGGAGGAAGACTCTTCCACTTCCGGGATCGTTGGACCTTCAATCCCTGGGCCCACAGCCTAATCAAGAATAGACTAGTGTGGGTATGGAACAAAACTCCACCTTCCTTTCCTCAATTCTTCCAACACTCCACACCCTTATTGGAAAAATATACCTTAGAACTCTTGAACAAAAAGGTCATAAGGAAAGCTAAGTCCATCAAATTCCAGGTAAGGCTGTTTTGTGTTCCCAAGAAAGACTCGGACAAACTCAGAGTCATTCTAGACTTGTCTCCACTCAAAAAGTTCATCGAGAACAAGTTCCGGATGTTAACCTCACAACTCATAAGGACACTGTTACCGAAAGGGATGTACACAGTCTCAATAGAGCTGGCAGATGCTTACTGGCACCTTCCACTCAGCCGCCCCCTCTCATCCTACCTAGGATTCAAGCTACAGAAGACAAATTATGTTTTTACAGCCATGCCCTTCGGACTAAACATAGCCCCAAGGATATTCACAAAACTTGCGAACACAGTCGTAGAAGGCATTCAGGTAGCAGCATACCTGGACAACTGGCTGGTGTGGGCAGCATCCAAGACTGCTTGTCTGCAGGCAGCCACGAAGGTGATGCAGTTCCTGGACCATCTGGGCTTCAAGATCAACTACAAGAAGTCTCGCCTCTCTCCAGCTCAAGAGTTTCAATAGTTGGGAATTCATTGGAACTAGCAGTCACACCGCATCTCCATTCCAACAAAGAAGAGGAGAGAGATTGCGAGTTCTGTCAAGAGACTACTGAAATCCAACAAGATTTCAAGACGCCAACAGGAAGGAGTGCTGGGCTCTCTTCAGTTCGCAGCAGTAACAGACCTAGTGCTGAGAGCACAACTGAAGGATGCGTCAGGAGTCTGGAGAAGATACGCATCAAACACTCGAAGAGATCAACAGAGATCGACACCTACCTTACTGCGATCGCTTCTGAGGCCGTGGTTGGAGGTCAAGAGCCCAGCAAGGACAATTCCCTTACAACCACCTAAACAGTCAGTAGTCATCCACACGGATGCCTCACTGGAAGGATGAGGAGGTCATTCCCATCAAAGGAAAGTACAAGGGCACTGGTCACACCAGTTCAAGACCTGTCACATCAACCTTCTGGAAGCCATGGCAGTCTACCTAACATTGAAGAAACTATCCCCTCACAGATCAGCCCACGTCAAGTTGGTCTTGGACAGCAAGGTGATTGTGAAATGTCTGAACCGACAAGGGTCTAGATCGCCCTACATCAATCACATGATGTTGGCCATCTTTCGCTTGACAAGAAAGAAAAGATGGCACTTATCAGCAGTTCACCTACAAGGGTTCCGCAATGTGACGGTGGACGCTCTAGCCAGGCGAAAACCGATAGAGTCAGAATGGTCCTTAGATGCAGACTCATTCTCCTTCATCTTAGAAAAAGTCCCAGAAATACAGATCGACCTCTTCGCAACGATTGACAACAGGAAACTACCTCGATATTTAGCCCCATATGAGGACCCTCGGGCAGAAACGACGGATGCCATGTCCTTCGATTGGAACAGATGGAATCATATCTAAATGTTCCTTCCAACAAATCTCCTGCTGAAGGTCCTCAATCAGCTGAGATCCTTCAAGGGAACAGCAGCAGTAGTGGCCTCCAAAATGGCCCAAAAGCAATTGGTTCTTTCTAGTGAAAGAACTGAGGCAGTTTCCTCTACTGAACCCAGTTCTATCCCAACTGGTTCAAAAGTCGACTGTCTACGCTTCATCACTGAGAACCCAAAACCTTCATCTCAGGATTTTCTCACCTTAGCAGCCAAGAAAAGGTTCGAGATCTCAAAAGAAAACATCGACTTTATAGAAGAATATAAGTCAAAGTCAACCAGAAGATAATATGAATCGTCTTGGATAGACTTCTGCCTTTCCTTCTTCATCCACCTTCATGAGCAAGGCCTGGCTTCCACCAGGATAACTACACGTAAGTCAGCTTTGACTAGACTTCTTCTCCACGCCTTCCAGGTGGACCTGTCGAATGAAATCTTCAATAAGATTCAGAAAGCATGCGCTAGACTTAAACCAGCAACCCCTCCAAAGCCCATATCATGGTCCTTGGACAAAGTCTTGAACTACTCTTCGAACTTGAACAACAAAGATTGTACCCTAAAGGATCTATCACAGAAAGTTATATTCTTGTTTGCTATAGCCTCAGGGGCTAGAATTAGTGCCTTAAGGTCTATTTTCAAAGAACTTCAGACTTCAAGAAAGGACAGCTGTTCCTAGGTGAAACCTCAGGATCAAACTTATCCCTAAAACAACTGAGGGCAAAACTCACCTACTTAATTCGCAGAGCGGATCCTGACAATACACCCGTAAGTCACGATCCTAGAAAAATTGCTTCCTCGCTGAACTTCTTTCAGCATATGGACTTTGATAGACTCCGCTCATATACTGGTTGGATATCCTCTAGAGTCTTTTATAAACATTACGCGAAGCAAGTGCATGAAATAAAACACTTTGTAGTGGCGGCAGGTAGTGTTATAAAACCTGCTGCCTAGTGCTGCCATGAACAATGAACTACTTGGGACTTAACAGTATAGGGGTAAACAGGTATTAGCGTTCTTTAGTGTAATACCCATTAGTGGAGATCACTAAAGTGAATTTCGGACTGTTCTATATAGGTGTAGAATCTAATCAATAACACCAGTGCCGTGTGAACATTCGTACACAGTGTTAAAACATATCCAACATCTAAGTGAAATCAATCTAATAATTTCACAATATTGAGTGGCAACTGTGATTAACTCATATATGTATTTCTTCCCTTACAGGTTACAAATATATATATATATATACATATATATATATATATATATATATATATATATATATATATATATATATATATATATATATATATATATGTGTGTGTGTGAGTGTGTTTATATATATATATATATATATATATATATATATATATATATATATATATATATATATATATATATATATATATATATATATATATATATATATAAATATATATATATATATATATATATATATATATATATATATATATATATATATATATATATATATATATAACCTTGAAAATGTCGATTTGTTAAAAGGTTTTATTTATAATCCATTCGTTGTTGTATTTACTATACAGATAAATATATGAAATGTATTTGTGTCTTCTTCGCCCTACATGAAATCGAATAATTATTCCAGAGCCTTTTGTTTTCCTAAAAATAAAAAAATAAATTGTCAGTATACCTCTGTAAGAAAAACCTGGTAATCACTAAATGTTCCACCTTGTTCCTACGAAATACAACCTTGATGCTTAATGGTCGTTATCGACATATTCCCTGCAGGGGCAGGAAGCCCTAAGTTAGTTCCAAACTTAGTGGATATGACAAATAACGGTAATGTCATATATATATTTGGTCTGGGACACCATATAAGAATCTGAGTCAAGGTAGAGGCACTTATACAAACACACAGATATAGTACTTTCAAGTAATTCTCTGGTAAACTTCCATCAGGATGACATGGCAGAGCCCAAAAAACGGATTTTGAGCAAAGCGAAAAATCTATTTTTTGGGTGATATGGCCACGTCGTCCTGATGGCCCCTCCTTCCTTTCTAAAAAGGAGTATACATCTCTGTAACAAAGTCCCCACCCGAAACTACTCTATCTGCGGCTATCCATGCTTTATTGCAACAAGGAATAGTTCGCCGGGGTGGTACCAGGAGGGAATCCAACGGGTAACCTTGATAACGGCTCCCCTTCAATTTCACCATCCTCCCCCCTCAAAGCAAAAATTCTATTCAGGGTGAAGATTGCTATGTGTCGTATCAAGAAATACGTCCCTTGATATTATGCGATATCCTTAAGAGTTATATTAAGGATTCTCATGCCAGGAGTTAGAAATCTGGAGACCTGTGGTCAATTCTCTGGGAGTATCACTGTGGCCAAATATCCTTTAGAAAGCTGCCATCAGGACGACATTGCCATACCACCCAAAAATAGATTTTTCGCTTAGCTCAAAATCCATTTTGGAAATTCTTCATACGAACGGCTTCTCTCTCTCTCTCTCTCTCTCTCTCTCTCTCTCTCTCTCTCTCTCTCTCTCTCTCTCTCTCTCTCTCTCTCTCTCAATAAAAGAGTTAGTTATAGAAGGACGCGACGACATACACAGTAGATTTGGTCGTGTTCTTTTCTCGTCCTCAGCATCTGAGGAAATTGAATTACCTAAGGGAACTCCTTTAGAAATTCAACGTCAGACCAGATGAACATGTTGCCTTCGAATAGTATAGATATAAAATTACATTCAAGAATTTAAAAAGAGCAGTATATCAAAACAAATCTATATGCTTAAACAACTGAAAAAATGTGCTGACTCTTTCCAGAATAATAGATTTTCAAAATAGACGAGAATTGAGCTAATTGGGATTTATTTAGTTTATAACTTTGAACATGGAATCATTAGAAGCAGTCCTATGCTTAGATAAATCTGATCATCACGATGGCTTTTCTTAGAAAAAAAAACTCTAGATACCACTGATATAATGACAAATTTAATATCGTTTTGTATGTTTGTGAGAGTATTGAAATTCATAGTCTCAAACTGTAAGTATTAAGATAAATTACCAAATGAAGGAGGAAGAGTTACAAAGTTGGCTGATAGAAAATACTATTCAGAGTTAGGTTGAAGTTGAAAATTGATAGAATTAATCAAGTAAGTCTGACATGTGCTAAATTATTGATACCTCCCACCACCAACACAGGTACACATGCACCACGTAATGCAATGTTGATACACAGGTTTCTATCATTGAAGAGTTATTGTATAGAAGAATAACAAGTAACCCTTCTGGGAGGGATATTAATTGCAAACAAAGTATAAAAAAAATCATATTGTAAAAATAAAGACTGATATGGAAAATATGGTTACTAAGCAAAAGTTTTGATTAAAGAAAAAGTAAATTATGATACGATGAAGTACAGAAGAAATCAGATGATTCAATTTTCTAGAAGTAAATTGTTTTAGAAACTGGATAAGACAATCGAGCTTCAAGTCGACGATTTCCTTAATTATAAAATTAAGAAAATTTAAGTTCATCTTCTTTATAAGCATATCGTAGAATCCGTTTTCTGCTAGTAGTATAACTAAAAGAACTCAAGTATTTTATACATAAGTATTGTACGTCAAAGGGAAAGTAGGCTTTAAAAAAAATAGCTAAACTGGTTTTCTTTAGACGTTTATTATAATTAGAGGCATATTCTTTGGAAGTTAAAAATTAAAATTATAATCTTATGAGTCAGTCAGAATAGCTAACGTTTACATCAGAATTTGTTTGATTTTTACTCAAAACATGTGAAGAATAATTCGCATTTCTATGATACCGGATCTGGTTATGTATTTTCATTAGAAGTTGATCAGAAGTAAACTTCATGGAAGTTTCCCCTAAACTACCCACTTTCCATAAAAAAAAGAAAAATTCTTCCAGAATTACCCACATTTTGATATAGCACCTTCACTTGAGCCTTTATTTTATAAAGGCAAATATTGTATGAGGAAGAAACGCCTTAATCTCTAATTTCCAGAGAGTGGAAATCGGTATTCGATTTTCATTAAGCAACTCTTTTTTGTGTCACTTTCAAGCATAACTTCAGTACCAGCCATCTCTTGTTAAATTTTTTCATCGCTGTTTTCAATTTTGTAATTTTAAAGCAACACTTTCCTTGTTGAAAATGAGACCACGAATATGTGTAATATAGATAGCACTCAGTGATTAGGTTATGATTAAATAAACATTTAGTGACTGTCTAATTCTCTAATGCTTCAACATACGAATGGTTTTGATAAAAGGGAACTTTTCTGATGACACTATCATAACTTGGCCATTGACCTCAAAGCCACAAGGGAAGGGACCAGTGCAAATGTAAGAATATTTATGTTAGAAGATTCCAAATGATTTGTATGAGTGGGTACTAGGGGTTTCTAGATAAAATATAGGTCGCAAATCATATATCTTGAGGCCGATCATTCACGGTTCTAAATATAAAAGTTCCGAGGATATGGTGTTATTTTTTTCGGTTTTAGCATAATAATGATGGTCATTGATCTTAATTGGGTAATATTAAGCCTCAGAATAATTGTTGGTCCACATAATTGTATTTGAATAAGGTTTTTCTAATGTACATTTAAGGGAAACGTATATTGCTTTGGTATTTATGAGAGGTATTGATCGGTACAAGAGATCAATATTTCACCATTAAATTTACAGCCTTCTTGTATCTACCCCCCCCCCTCTCTCTCTCTCTCTCTCTCTCTCTCTCTCTCTCTCTCTCTCTCTCTCTCTCTCTCTCTCTCTCTCTCTCTCTCTCTCTCTCTCTCTCTCTGTTTTTTCGTTCCCCAATTGCTCTCTGTTACCTTTCCTTCTCTCCTTTTCCTTCCCTACCTTTCTCTCATATCTTTACCTCCCCGTTTTTAGAATTGCTTTCACATTTTGGAACCTCTTCCCTATTCTCCTTCCTTAATGGCGTTAACTCCAAGCAATTTCGAGAAATCACTGATAACATACTTCTCTCTCTCTCTCTCTCTCTCTCTCTCTCTCTCTCTCTCTCTCTCTCTCTCTCTCTCTCTCTCTCTCTCTCTCTCTCTCTCTCTCTCTCTCTCTTATTTTGTACAGGTATTATTTCAATCCAATGTTCCACCCAAACGGTATTGACACACCGGTCAGACCACCTTTTTTATGATATTTTATATCTTCTTTTAGAGCAGAACTATATCTACCTTAATTTATTAAAGTTCCATTTAAATCAAACTTGTTTTCATTCTTTTTGAACAAAAAGTCTTCAAGCAGTGTTTGTGGAGCTGGTTAGAATTCAAGTCATAGTCTTTATTGGTTGGTTAAAATTGCAAATACTTTCTTTGACAGTTGGTTAGTAGATGCCTTTTACTTTTGTTTATTAGTAAAAAGATAGGTATTTTCTTTTTAAATTGGTTAGAAATAGAGGCATTTCGTTTACAGGCTTGATAGAATTAGGTGTATTTTCTTTAGAAGTGATCTAAAATAAAATGCTTTTCTCAGTTTTTTTGGTTAGTATTAGAGATAATATTTTAGAAGGTGATCAGAAAAAGAATTTTAAGTTAGTTAAAATTAGAAGTATTATCTTTATAGCAAGGTTAGGATAATATATATTTGAAGGTTGGTTAGTATTGGGGGGATTTTTTAGAAATCTGGTCAGAATGAGACCTTCTTTAAAGGTTGATCAACATTAGGCGTATTTTATTTAGAGGTTGATTAGAGTTAGAAGAATTTTCTTTATTGGTAGATTGGGATCAAGTTATTTTCTTTAGAGGTAAGTTATAGTTAAACTCCCTTTATAGGTTGGTTATAATTGTAGGTGTTTTATTTTAGGGTTGAAAAATGTTCTAGGAGTTGATTATAATTAGAGGTATTTTCTTAGATGATGGTTAGAAATAAAGATATTTTTTAGAGGTAAGTTAGTATTAGGAACATTAATTTTTATGTATATTTACAAGTTGTTAAAAACTAGAAATATTTTCTTTATATTATGGTTAGATTTAGAATTTTTTTTTTAGAGGAATGTTAGAGTTGGAGTCTCTTCGTTTATAGATTGGATAGAATTAAAGATGTTTTATATAGAGGGTGATTATTATTGAATTTTTTTTCCCTAAAGGCTGTTAAATTTAGAATTAAAGGTATTTTTTCTAGAGGTGGGTGAGAATAAGAGGTATCTTCTTTCTGGGCTGGTTAGAAGTTTAATCATAGGTTGGTCAAAACTGTAGAAATACTCATTATAGGATTTTTAGAATTAGAGGCGAAGACTAGGAATAGCCAATGTTCAAAAATGGCTTATTTTAGATAAGCACACCACTGAAGTAGAAATTTATCCATCTATCAGTGATGTGATGGTCAGCGTCATCCCCATGTCCAGGCCGTGACGTGAGGGCTCTCTATTCGTGGCCAAAGTCGAGTAACAATGAAAAATATTCAAGCTAGAAAGACTAATATAGAGATTGGCACTTGTTGCATTTACTCACTAGAACTATAGAAGACCAGGTGAGTGGATTGTGTAAACTTCAGTTTCTCTTACATTATGTGCGCAGGTGTCACAGCACTCTGACAGTTGCTCACATCTTGGTCTACCATCAGTCTCTCCAAGGTCTATAGACCTCGAGTGTCTCTCCAGTAGTGTTTATATTAAAACTTTATCTTAAGGTGTGAACTACACCTTAAATTTCCGTTTATGAAATTACATAAGGTATTCTAGAATAGAATTAACCTTAGTTTTAATATCTCTGGAGGTTTCAGCAATTGACTGGACAGGAAATACAAGTATGTGTCTTTCTTTCTTTCTTTTATAGCTTTTCTATATAAGCTAAATGTCTCAATATAAGTGAAAGCCTTCACTTGATACTCATGGATTTTTCTTCTCTTTACAGGAGGACCATCGAAAGTGCGGGAGTGTGTTCTGTAATGTCCGCAGTAAAAACCTCTGTGGACATCAATTTTGCAGGAAGCACGCACCATGCGCAGCCTCCAGTGGTGATCTCCGCTTTTGGGACCCCCGGGTTTGTACAGTTTGTTTTAACCTGATTACCGAGGCTTTTGACGACCCTAAATCGACAGAGTCAAGGGGTGTTACGATCCTGGGTGAGGGGTTTTCAGAAAAACACCTCAGGCCCCTACCTTCCAAATGAGAAGATGAGGGCCTACCTTTTCCCTAAAGCATCGGCTGATGCAATCATCCCCCAGCTTCAGGTGGAGATACCAACTGCCCAGAGTCCGGTAGATTCTGAAGTCTCGGCCGCCCTTCAAGACATCCAATTGGACGTTAGGATGTCGGAGGTGTCGGATTCTACAGAGAAGGACCTTCTAGGAGAAGGTCAGGAGGAGGAGCTGTTCCAGGCTCCTCAAGTAAAAGAGGAATAAATCGACGAAGTGTCGGTTACATCGGTTCCGGACCCAGAACCTGTTCCTTCTACATCGTCTGCTATCCCAGATGATCTGGGAAGGACTCTTTCTTCCATTTTTGAGAAGATCCAACAAATTCGAAGGAAGAATGATGAGAAGGAAGCTGCAATGAAACTGGAGATACATAGACTTGCAGCATCAAGTGGGCCCCAGAAGCAGCTCAGCGTGAAAGATCTTCCTTTGTGCTCGGATACCAATCCTTGGGGGTATGCCGAACACTTGCCAAAGACAACTGGGAAGATAGTGATCTCAGAAAAGTTGGGAGCAATTCCCCTGGAAGAAGTGGAATTTTTGCCCAACAAAGATTCTTATCCGGACTGCTAGGTCCGCCTTAGGAAGGAGCCAGCCTCAAAGGAGGAGACGGAGCCGAAGGAGGTCATAGTTTTTGACCATAGTAAAACTCAGACGTTACTAGCGAGCTCGATGAAAGAGAGGGGCTCACTAACTCAAAGGTGCACGCCTTCAGTAAGAAGCTTCCCTCCTTTGAGGCCTCTCAAACCAGAGCCTTTCCCTTCTTGGAAAAGGGATATAAGGCAGCCAAGCAAGGAAACCATGCCCCTCCTTGGAGGAGTGCAAGCCGTTATCTCTGACCTAGCCCTTAGACCAAGAAGACTGGAAGGACGTACACCTTACCTTCTCAGTCGGGAAGCTGGAAGCTGATATTGCTGAACGCCAGTTCGGTGAGGCACTTGCGTAGAGAGCAAGAGACAAAAAGAAAGACTTGCAGCATCGATGTCGTTGCAAACGACACTAGAAACGATGGCCAGTGACCCCAAGAACCAGGACATGTTCATGGTTGTGGACTAAACTCATCTGGCCACAGTTGCGAAGGATCTCTATAGCTTTATTAAAGCTAGGAGAGCCTGTAAAGAGTTTGTGTTTGCCTCGGCTGCGGTGAGGCATGAACCGAGGAAACTGATCTTCTCTCGTATTTGGGGTAAAGACCTCTTTCCCAATGAAGTGGTTAAAGAGGTAGTAGACAAGGCCGCCACAGAGAATAGGAACCTTCTCAAAAAGTGGGGCTTAGATCTTAAGAGAAAATCTTCACCGGATGAGGGTCCCCAACCCAAGAGGAAGACAAAAAGGCCTAGGCCATCCTCTCGGCTGGCTAAACCCTATCGACAGCAACATCAACAACAACTTCCTGTGACCGCAGTGCCCCAGATAGTACAACCTCCAACCACGTACCAGCTGGTACCTCAACAAGTGGCGACACAGTCGCCAGTTTTAACCCAGCCTTCGAAAGGCAGACTTCTTCCTTTCGTTCGAGAGCTAGAGGAACAGCCAGAGGTTCTTCTAGACGCCCTTCAAGAGGAAGGAGATACAGGGGAGGACGCGGTCAAGGAGGCAAGGCCTCAGGTCCACAGCAGCAGAAGTAAGATACTTCTAATAGGAGGGAGACTACAGCTATTTAGGGATCGCTTTACCTTCGATCCCTGGGCCCACAGCCTAATTAAAAATGGACTAGGTTGGAGCTGGAGCACTCCTCCACCTCAATTTCCTCAATTCTTCCAACACTCATCTCCCGTTCTGGAAGAATATGACCGAGAACTCTTAGACAAAAGAGTAATCCGGAAAGTTAAGTCCATAAAATTCCAAGGAAAGCTGTTTTGTGTTCCAAAGAAGGGCTCAGAAAAACTCAGTCATTCTAGACTTGTCGCCACTCAACAAGTTCAGAATGCTCATGCTTCAGCACCTAAGGACCTTACTGCCCAGAAGGGCATATGCTGTCTCTATAGACTTGTCTGAGGCTTATTGGCACGTTTCAATTAATCGTCACCTCTCCTCCTACCTAGGCTTCAAGTTACATAGAAAACTTTACGCCTTCAGAGCCATGCCTTTCGGGCTAAACATAGCCCCAAGGATTTTCACGAAGCTCGCGAACGCAGCTGTCCATCAATTACGCCTAAAGGGAGTCCAAATAGTAGCCTACTTGGACGACTGGCTGGTGTGGGCAGCATCCAGGACAGAATGCATACAAGCTTCTAAGATAGTGATCCAGTTCCTAGAACATCTGGGATTCAAGATCAACATAAAAAAATCTCACCTTTTTCCAGCTCAAAAATTTCAGTGGTTGGGAATCCACTGGAATTTGGAGTCACATTGACTTTCCATTCCTAATAAGAAAAGGAAAGAAATAGCAGGATCTGTCAAGAGACTATTGAAATCCAAACGGATGTCAAGACACGAACAGGAGAGAGTGCTGGGCTCTCTACAGTTTGCTTCGATAACAGATCCAGTGCTAAGAGCACAGCTTAAGGATGCAACAGAAGCCTGGAGAAAATACGCATCAAACGCGCGAAGAGATCTAATAAGACCACTACCGACTCGACTGCGACCGCTTCTCAAGCCATGGTTCAATGCCAGGTAATTGAAGAAATCAATACTTCTTCAACCTCCTCCCCCATCAGTAACTATCCACACAGAAGCTTCAACGGAAGGCTGGGGAGGTCATTCTCATCAGATGAGAGTCCAAGGAGCTTGGTCCAATATTTTCAAGTCATTTCACATCAACTTTTTAGAAGTAATGGCAGTACTTCTGACACTAAAGAAAGTTTCTCCTCGCCACTCGACTAATATAAGACTGGTTCTAGACAAAGAGGTGGTAGTGAGATGCCTGAATTAACAAGGGTCGAGGTCACCTCAAATCAACCAAGGGATGTTGACCATATTCCGTTTGGTGGAAAGGAAGAAATGGCACCTGTCAGCGGTTCACATTCAAGGGTTCCGCAATGTGACAGTGGACGCTCTATCCAGGTTTAAACTTATAGAGTCAGTATGGTCCCTTGATGCAGGACCGTTCTCCTTCATCTCGAGTCAAGTCCCAGAGCTGCAGATAGACCTCTTTGCGACGAAAGACAACAAGAAAATAGATCGTTACGTGTTCCCATACGAGGATCCGCTAGCGGAGGCAGTGGACGCCATGTCCCTGGACTAGAACAGATGGTCCAGTATTTATCTGTTCCCTCCGCACAACCTCCTTTTGAAGGTCCTCGATAAGCTGAGATCCTTAAAAGGGAAAGCAGCAATAGCGGCCCAACAGTGGCCAAATAGCGTATAGTTCCCTCTGGCATTGGAACTACGACTAAAATTCGTACCACTACCGGATCCATCCCTGTCTCAGCGAGTACGGAAGTCGACTGTCTTCGCTTCATCACAGAAAACATGGAACCTACATCTCATGATTTTCTCTTCTTAACGATGAGAAAAAGATTCGGTGTTAAAAGTCAGTTCAGAATTTTGGAGGAAAACAAAAGACATTATGAGGCCTCAGGGAAGAAACAGATATCCCTTGTCAAAGTGAAGAAACCAAAAGAAATCTAGACAGATTCCTATTTATCATTCTTCATTCACCTTCATGGGAAAGGTTTAGCAGCCAACACAATTCTTTTGTTCAAGTCTGCCTTGACAAGACAGATACCATATGCCTTACAGGTCGACCTTTCTAACGACGTTCTTAATGAACTACAAAGGCCCATGCTACGCTTAGCCCTTCAGCGCCTCCAAGGACCCTTTATATGGTCAGTAGATAAGATTCTTCATTGTGTATAAATAATGAACAATGAGGAATGCGCTTAGAGGGCCTTGAATTTTAAGTCATATATCTGCTTGTACTCGCTTTTGGGGCCAGAGTTAGTGAAATAGTGGCTCTCTCTAGAGAGGAAGGCCACGTCCAGTTCTTG
>NC_090744.1:80659733-80667233 GCF_036898095.1 Palaemon carinicauda | reverse complement strand
TCCTTAGCTAACAAGGATAGTGAGGTTACAGCGACCAAAGATACTAATGAGTTTGAGTGGGACTTGAACCCCAGTCTATCATTCACCAGTCAGGGACATTACCACATCGGCCACAAAACCCCTTTAATATTAATTACCCTTATTTCTATGGGTCATAGGCTTATGTCCTTTGCCAGACATAAATATCTGGAACCGAACAGCGATATCCTGAAAAAGGTCTTTTTGTTAGAAAAAGGACGAAAATTCGAAGAGATATTAAAGAACATGCAGTTGTTGAATCACCCATTCCATTACCATATGCAGAGAAAATAATATTAAAATGAACAAGAGAGAGATAAGATCTTAGAAGTAAAGGTAAGTTCAGAGGATAAAATGAAAACTTTAGACTCTACAGAATTCATTATCCCTATAAAGACAATTATACCGTTTTACAGAACAAATTTCACTTACAGATCAGATACCATTCAGTTGATACGCTTTCCATGAATTTGAGTTGTTCAACCGAATTAACCTATAAATTCATTTACTTATCGTTTTGTTATAATTAGTCAAAAAGAAAAAACATCTTTATATGAACGTTACTAAAAGTACAATTTTCAAATAGAAAAATTTCCTTCTTATACATAATCATAAATGTATGTATATACTGAAGTGACCTGTTTATTTTTACATAAATTTGTCATACTGGAAAAATACCCGAGCCCTGAGAATAATACGCAACTCCCAAATGGCCATATATATGAACATTGCATATCCAAAGGTCTCTTTCTTTACACTCAAAAAAAAAAAAAAACTGGGTGATTATTTATGTATACTATTGAAAAACCAACCTATTACTTTGGTTCTTAGTCAGGGATTATGTGCAAAGCATTGATAGAAAATAATGCTGATTGAAATAATACAAACCTAACAAAATTAAGTATATTCAATAAAATTTAACAATAATACAGAAGAATTAACACCACCAAAAAATCACAGGAAATCTTATATCTGAACTAAACCTTAGACTAAGACAAACGAAAGACTCATTGAAAAAAAAATTATACTATCACTTGTTTCACTGGAAATTCATTTATAAAATTATCTAATTTTGACAATCAATGAAAATAAGTTAACATTTTAACACTCTAATGATTAAACACTATATGAAATTTATGTATATGTAACTGTTACACTTGTGTATTTTGGTACACACGAGGTTACCGAACAGTTAAGCAAAATAAATATATTTCACTGTTTAACCTAATGTCACAGAGCCAGATACAATTTTTTTTAACAAAACAGTACTTACATTAACACACTACACTTGATTTAACATCCAAAAATTTCTCCAATGTTTGAATAACACTATAAACGATATAAATTGGTAACAAACTTATTCACGTTTGAGAGGACACACACTTGAGAGGAGAGAGGCAGGTGATCTTTGGCTTACTCAAAGGGATGGGCTAGGTCTCTTCTGCTGCTTATGTATTCCCAGGTCCTATATATAGTGACTTAATACTCCTAGAATTTTTTATTAGATCATTCTCGTGGTATGGGGGCAAGGCTCTATTGGCTTAAGGTTGCAAATGTAGAAAATTTGAGGAATAGGGTATTAACATTGATTGCGAGGCAACCATCTCTCAGCTAACTCCACCCACCTGCCACTTGGGATAATAAAAAAAAAGGGTAAATCCAATTTGAAAATTTTCATGCACTTTCTAACCACATGGAAAAATGAAAATTACGTAATCCCTCGTGTTCATACTTTGTGTGGTTCATACAATATACCTAAACGAGGTTACATCAAACTTTGTAAAAAAATTAAATTAAATAAAAAGTCAAATTTTAAAAAATAATATAAATTTACATACACTGAATTGAATGAAAATACAATTACATAAATGGTGAAAGTCTTAAGTAATTTACAAACATTTACTTAAACCTACATGAGTGGAACCCACCTTACAAGATGGCTATACAACTCTAAAATACACATTTGAAATACATGAACAAGGACTTTCTCCCATGCTAGACAATCTTTGTAAGAGTATGTATCTATGTAGGTATGTATGTATTGACTTACTAATGATGCCAGTTCCCCAATGAATGAAAAACGAATCTGAGGTAATAATAGGAATACATTTGTCATGATAGGTTGTGTTTCCTCCCCTGTTCCTCCTTCAAGAGAGTATCCTCAATAGATTGTTCATGTGACCAACGATCAGAACTGCCGGAATATTGAACTGCATGATGGTGCCGATCATAGCATACCATCGAGAAGATCTCAAAGAATTTTAGAAAGGACAAAGGCCCAGAAATAAGAAACTGTGCTATGATTGGTTTTTAATCTACATTCAACCTTATGGCTATATATGTGAACTGTTTATATATTTTCCTATGTTAGTACCTGACTTGTATATTCATAATAATTTTATTCACCAAGTCTGCAGATGATGGACAAAGGCCTTAAGGTTCACTGTGTAATCTATAACAACATAGTATTATTATTATTATCATTATTATTATTATTATTATTATTATTATTATTATTATTATTATTACTAGCAAGACTACAACCTTACTTGGAAAAGAGGGATGTTATAAGCCCCAGGGCTCCAACAGGGAAAGATAGCCCAGAGAGGAAAGGAAATAAGGAAATATATAAAAAATAAGATAAAAAAAATGAACAATTGAAATATAATATTTTAGGAGTGGTAACAACATTAAAATAGATGTTTCCTATGTAAACTATACAAACTTCAAAAAAACAGATGAAGAGAAACACGATAGAATAGTTTGCCGAGTGTACCCTCAAGCAAGAGAACTCTACCCCAAAACAGTGGAAGGCCATGGTACAGAGGTTATGGCACTATCCAAGATTGGAGAGCAATGGTTTTATTTGAGAATATCCTTCTCATAGAAGTGTGGTATACCATAAGTAAAAAGTTTCGTCTATCCTTGCTAAGAAGAAGTAACCACTGAACAAATACAGTGCAGTAGGTAATATCTTGAGCGAAGAGGAATTGTGATTTTAGGTGTATGAGGACAGAGAAGAATTGGGAAAGAATAGGCCAGACTATTCTGTATATGTGTAGGCAAAAGATAATAAGCCGTTGTTCTTTTTGTTCATCTATTATGTGTCATTCTTTTTCTTACATTTTAGTTTTCTCTAGCATTTACGTAGATCTTTTTCTGTCCATTAGTGTTATAAGTGGTCAGCATAGCAACTATTTGTGTTCGATCTACCCGAATCCAGACTCTCTTTTTACCATCAAACCTAAGATACAAGAAGATGATAGAAAGGCCTCTTGTCTTTGTTGGTTATTTCCATGTTCACCTTAGGGAGACGCTAAATTTTGTTTCTCCCACTGATCACAATGGCTTTAGACCTTTTGACCTTGCCTCTGAAGCAGGTTGTGAGCAAATCATAGGTGAAGCTACTCACAGGTCTGGTAACTGCCTGAACCTTGTATACATTGATACCATTGGCGTTATAACTAGTAAGGTTGGCTTTCCAGTAAGGACATAGGATCCGGCATTAATTTCATTGTAGTGAAGACTGAGCAGCCTGTCCCTGATGTATCGTACTTATGTAAGATTAATATAAAATCTTAAGCAGACCAAAATGGAATTTTGAGTGATCTTTTGAGCTTAAATTGGTCACAATTATATAACAGTGTTGATCCTGTTATTCTGAATGATAATCTACTCAACATAATTGATAGGTGTATCCCTTTTCATGTGCTAAGGTACCGAATGAAAAACGAACCATGGTTCGATAATGATTGTAGACAAGTTTATTTGGAGAAGCAGGAGGCCTATCATCTATCTAAGGGTGAAAGATGAGATATGACCTGGAATAACTATACTCTTACTCAAAGAGTTTGTGCTTCAATTGAAAAGGAATACAATTTAACCGTAAAAGAAACCCTTTCTGGTACAACCCAGGAACATAAGTGGTGGGACACCCTTAAATCTGCACTATTTGAGGTAGATAAAACAGTTCCCCCTTTACTTCAATCAGGTGGATCTGTTATTCACTCTCCAATGGAAAAGACAATCCTTTTGGCAGCTGCATTTGACAGTGAGTAGAGTAATGAGAAACTTGATCTTCATCATTCTTTTTTCCTGACACTAAACTTTCTAATTTAGCTTTTAGATTTCGTTAACTAGAGGCTCTCTTGATAGACCTTGATGTTTATGGAGGTATAGACCCAAATAGCGTTTTCCTTTATTTTTATAAAAGCTTTAAATTTTTTAGTTCCAAAGTTATCTACAAATTAGCAAGAAGGGGCAAAAAATCTAAATAGATTTGCTAATGGTAATCATCTGTTCCTGTGATTGCAATTTAGCTTTCGTAAAGGCCTTTGAGCATAGGATCCCCTTCTTATAATCCCAAATATTGTACATAAATTCCTTGATTGTGGCCAGGAAGTTTGTATGAATGGCCTTGATTTTAGTGTCACATTTGACTGTGTTAACCTTGAGGCCCTTGTTTTTAAACTCAAACAGCTGGGAGGGGGGTTGGTCATTTCTCAGCATCTTTGCTGAAATTTCGATTAATATATCAAAAAGATTTGTTTTTGATGGACACCATAGCGATTATAGGACTGTGATATCTTCTGTTCCTTAGGGTAAAGTTCTTAGCCCATTGCTTTTCATACTATATGCTATGTGGTTTGGCCTAGAAAACAATCTCGTTGCATATGCAGATGATGCTACACACTTTGCATCAATTACACATCCGTTCTCAAAATATTTAATTTTAATTATTAATTACTTATCATATTGTTTATTTATTTCCTTATTTATTCTCTTCAATGGGCTATTTTTCTTTGTTCTATCCCATGGACTTATGGCATCCTACTTTTCCATCTAGATCTGTAGCCTAGTTAGTAATGATAGTAATGATAATAGTCTTTCCACAGCTATTTAAGTTATAACTAGTATATTTTCTAAGGCTTTAGTAAGTCTCCAAGTTGCTAATGCATAGGTTAATGCTGGGAGAGCCATCTGATTATTTCGGTCTCTTGTCCTGGAAAGACACTTACTGTCTGTCCTAAGTGGGTATATTCATTGACAATAACTGGAAATTACTTAATAATACTCATAAAATTTACTGAATGAAACAATCTTGAAACCATGAACATCTTAGAAAAGAAAAAAAAAAGGAAAAAAAAATAAAGAACATAGAAAATGAAGAAACGGAAAACGAAATAAATTTTATTCTCAGTGAAAAGTTAATCTAATTAAAGATGTAACAGTTTAAAAAAAAAATTTTGAAATTAAATGATAATAGAATATTGAGAAGCAAATTTTATTTAGACCTCAAGAAAGAGAGAGAGAAAAATTAGTTTTAAGAAATGAAATAAACACTCCTGTAATAAAGGAAAAAATCTGATGAGTTTAGTTTGGCAATGCAAAATAGGTACTCCCAGCTCCATGATGAAATGGAAGTAGATAAAGAAGAAATGAACAGTGGTTTAACAAAAGAGATAGGTGGAAGAGTTCCTAAATAAGATCAAGGAAAACTATCAGAAAATGCTAAAACCTAATAAAAAATTATTGACAATGAAGGTAAAATCTAAGAGAGATGAAATAGAATTAGCAGAACCATTCAAAGCAATAAGCAAACTAAAAATCCAAGATATTCGTAAACACAATTTCAACAAAACTGAGGAAACACCAAAGGAAGAAAGATGCTTCAAATTAATGAAAAGGAGATTTGGAACAGATATTTGCTTTAAAGGAATGAAAAGGAAATATTATGCAGAAAAGAGATGGAGTGATAAAAATTGCAGAACATTTCTAAACAATACTACTGTATACCGTAGGGATATAAAAACCTTCACTAAAAGAAATAATGAAACACCTGTGCCTGTACCAAACAATGGAGAAGTAAATAAAGCATCAAAACTTGAAAAGACACAAACCAGCAGAAAAAGATGGCGTACTAATAGATTTGACAATAGATGGAGGAGATTTCATAGTAATAAAACTGGCTGAACCTGACACCAAACGTCTGCAAGAATCCTTTATACCAACACCTTGGAAAAACTTTATCATTATACTAATTCCCAAAAAGGAAGAAACTAAAGACCTAAAAATTTCCGCCAAATAAGTTTACTCTCCGTAATACATGAAATGTCTACAGATCATACTAAGCCAAGTATAAAGAAAGTTAGTCTTTGATAAACCAAGAGAACAGGAGTGCTTTGGATGTGGGTATTCAACAATTGACCATATCCATTTAATCAATCAGCTAATAAGAAAAAAATTAGAGTATGACAAACCACTTTGAGAAAGAATTTGATTCTGACAAAATATCAGCATTAATGAAAATCCTTCAAAGATAAGGAATAGAAGAAGCTTATAGTAGAACACTTGAAGATATCGATGCTAGAAGTACAGCAATCCTAAACTACAAAAAGATAATGTTAAAAATTAGGATTAAGACAGGGGTCAGACAGGGAGACCCCATCTCTCCTAGATTATTCACAATATGCCAAGAAGTTTTTAAGAATTTGGATTGGGAAAATGTCGGAATTAATATTAATGGGGAATACCTCAACAACTGAAGATTTGCAGATGACATAGTTGTTTTTAGTGAATCACGGGAGGAATTACAAAAGATGATAGAAGATTTGAATAGAGAAAGCAGAAATGTAGAACTGAAAATGAATATCAGTAAAACTAGGATAATATTCAATGATAATAGAAAGATAACAAATAACAGTTATGGATGAGCCTCTAGAGATTGTTGATTTAAAAAGACTTCTTAAACCGGTGAAAAAAAAATAACTATGAGAGATATTTTCCTAAGAAAAAATATTCGAGCCCCTAAGCAGCGTACGATAAAGCTGAATGCAGGTTGGGCTAGGCAGCCGTTGATAAGTACATAATAACAAACATAAGTTGATGGTTGTTGCAAATCCTTTAAACTAGGATATTGTTACTCAAACAGGAGATTTCTCCTTAAAACAAACATATACAACCTTAATAAAGATTTGAACTTCACCCACTCTCCGACGGCGGTCGTATTTATAAGTTTTATTCATAACCTTCCCAAACTTGATAGTCCTTCTCCTAAATTGGCTTTATGATGGCTTATCCTGGAGGCGCTTCTTCATAAGGGATCTTTTTCAGAGTAATATTTCTTCATTAAGTTTCCATCTCATATGGTAATAAGTTATTATAATACACCCAATGGTAGAAAATTTAATAACCATCAACTTCACATTCCTTGTGAATAATATGTAGATGAAGGTTGTCTAATGATTACATTCTTTAGTGATATTACATTACGACATTTGTTTCATTATTTGATTATACAGATGTTAAGTTTTTATAGTTTTTTCTTAAGTTACTTTATAAATTCGAATAGCTTCATCAATACCATAGAAATTAAATAAAGTTACGATGTTCCTTGAGGTTTCTATCATCAAATGCTGCTACATAAACAAATTAGATCTTCCCGTAAGTCAATTCCTTCAAATGTCCAATACTTTCTAACAT
>NC_090744.1:80637233-80642233 GCF_036898095.1 Palaemon carinicauda | reverse complement strand
TATGGTTAGGCTAAGATAAATAAAAGAGAGATGATGAAAACGGAATATGTAGTGGGAGATGAAATATCATTGGTAGAAGCAAGGATTAATTAGACGGAATCATGTAAGTATTTAGGAACTGCGATCTCTAAGACAGTGTCTTTAGAATTAGAGTAAAATGAAAGATTGAAAATCTAATCAGACAATGACTAGGTTAGGTAAAATTTTGGAAATCAAATTGCCTGGAATTACTTATATAAGAATATTGAGATCGGTGTTACTTTATGGACAAAAGTAGGGTGTTACAAAAAAATTAGCCTACAGATTTGCGTATTTTTGAGAACAAAGTCCTTAGAAGGATTGATTGATTGATTATCAGTTATCTGACATCCTGACATCTAAAGTAATTGACGCTAACAATATTTGTTATAAATAAAGAAATGAATAAATAAATGACAATTTGATAAAATCAAAAACATCCTTAAAACAGTTAAATAGCTTTCAGAAGACCTGGTTTTGAAAAAAAAAATCTAAAAATACCACTAGTATTGTACGGCACATTGTGTCCGTGAATCTTGGCAAGGATGAACCTGTCATCCTCACCTCGAGCCTCAAAAAGATGTGTATTTCTTTCGGTACTATAAGTAGGGTATTCGATTAAAAACGTTTCACTGTCAAGGGTACCAAACACTCATCGTATGACCATTGCAGAGACGACAAAGAGACTCTCCCATTTTCGGGGCATTATGTTACACATCCAGAGAGATATGACATTTGTTATTTCTCTTATTTTATTGCCTTCTAGACTATCCCAGTGCTGTTGCAAATTATTATAAAACAATTTCTTGATAGTAGGTAGGGAATCATCAAAGGGAATGGGATACCTTTTTGGTAGCAACTCTGATGGAGCATTTTTTTGCCAGTAAATCTGCCTTCTCATTCCCAGAAACACCTACATGTAATGAAACCCAAAAAAATGGAACTGTTGTACCTCTAAGTCCAATAATAAAGAGCCACTCTATAATCTAGGATATCGGGATTCAAATGACAGGACTGGTTAGAAATAAAACTATAAAAGACATTACTCGAGTGCCATATGAGGGTGAGATCATGGTGAGGGCTAGATGGAGATGGTTTAGGCATGTTCTTTACACTCCCCAAGAGAGATTAGTTCACCAAACGTTTAACTATGCTCTACGAGGCAATAGAAGAGTTGGAAGACCCAGGCCTACAAAACTAAGAAATTTGAAGCGTAAACTAGTAGATTTTGAATGGAGAAGTATAGAATTAAAAGCTCATGATCCGAGGCCCGTTAGGGTCAATAAACGTAGGAGATGATGATGAAGATGATGATTTGTTTAGACTTTATTGGTTAGATAGCTTAGGACGGTACCAAATATTCTGAATGGTTACTTTTTTATATTTTGACAGAAGACGAGAAGAAGTATTTTGATAGTCAGATCTATTCACTTTCAGTATTGAAAGTGAATCATTTTGATTATCAGTATCCTTTTATCCTTGCATGGAGTGGTTGTACATAATAGAATATATTCCTTATTCTTTTACTATAATTCGATAGGTTTTTAGCTTGGAGTGTTAGTAAGTTTCTGCCTTTATTTAGGTGTAGAGCTGTACTACTTATTTTTATTTCCTCCTTTTCTTGAAGGCAGATCTCTTTCCCTTGTGTGGGGATGCTGATATTGGTATTAGACTATAACGAACACGATCACAAATTCGAACAGCTTGTATTGAGAATATTGATTACGATGAAAACGGTTTGGATAAAATAAGAAATTGGATCAGACTGCTGTG
Organism: Palaemon carinicauda; assembly: GCF_036898095.1. Lineage (NCBI taxonomy): Eukaryota > Metazoa > Arthropoda > Malacostraca > Decapoda > Palaemonidae > Palaemon > Palaemon carinicauda. The sequence continues at coordinate 80,640,442 of NC_090744.1, read as the reverse complement.
TAAGTATTGACGATGATAACCATGGCCAGGACCGAATACAGAAGGTGTAATAGACTGCTCTGTAAAACTGACTGACTGGAGCTACCGTGGGCGCACGGAACTGTGGCAACACGCCATTCTAAACGTCTCAGTCAAGTATATGGGTGATGGTGTATATATGTATATCATACATATATATATATATATATATATATATATATATATATATATATATATATATATGTATGATATACATATATATATATATATATATATATATATATATATATATATATATATATATATATATATATATATCTTGCTTGAAACTTTATACTTGGATTATGTTTGTATGTTTGGTTATGATATTTCTCGTTATATAACTATTATAGGTATTTGCTTGTTTTAGATGAAAGGTAGAAACATTTATATATATATATTTTTACGAAGTTGGTTCAGTGTAGAGTAAATATTGCGATATATTAATAATTTCATTTATGTTTCGTATATTGTTTTCATTTGTGCATTGAAGAGATGATACCCAGCCTGAAAAATGAGCCCCTCTTATGGAGATATAAGTATTTTATGTAAATTACGTAAGACTTTTGTCGTAAATTTCTTTAGATTCTTTATTCAAGGTAAACTATGCAATTTACGTTTTTTTTTTTTTTCTTAAGAATTAGCTTTTTATTTTTACGTATGTTCACTATGAAGTCTTGCGTAGTCTAATTGAAAGTGTTGTAAAATTCATGCGAGATAGGATCAAGGACTTATGTAATGTTATTCTATATTTTATGAAGTATTGGGTCATGTTAGAGAGAGAATGTTCAGTGACACGTGCTTTCGAAATTTCGAGATTACCTGGTGTGAGGAAGTACAATGGGTGTGCGGAGTTAGCTGACTGAGAGAGCCGTCTCACGTAGGGTACGTACAGCGTTTGGGAGAGTAATATTTGGCAACATTCACAGTTGGCACAAACCCCCATGCTTCCCACACAAGTTGGAACCTTCTGGAATTACCCCAAAGTTCATATATAAGGTGACCCAAGATTGGGTTAGATTCAGAGGAATAGAGACATAGAGATCGAGTTAGAACCGCAGCCTTCCCCTCTCCCTCTCTCTCCCGAAAGAAATCCAGTGTTATTTGTTGAAAGTGTTCAGCACGTTACTGTTTCCTCTCCTGAATGATTCTGTGCCCCAAGAAAATTGTGTGTCACGCAAGACTAAAAGGTGATTCTGAATTCATTGTATTAGGGTGAATGTTGGCATTGTAGAACGTGTTTTGTAAACGGCCCAGTTGGCAGGATAGGTTTGTAAAGTTATCTGCTTAACTATTATTCATTTAGAGTCAAACTTAAACATTATATTATTTCAGAATTATTTCAAGCAGTTGTATTATTTTCATTGCATTATTTATTTTCTTAGGTTAAGGTTTATTCAGATATAATAGTTCAAGTCAAGTTGTATAGTTTCAGATCGTAAAATTTTTGTCATATTCCAAGTTTTGTTAAGATTTAATATTTTTCCAGTGACTTAATTTTGTTATGTAAATTCTGTCCAGTGTTGTAATTTATATAGGATATATTTACTTTTGTAAATATTTAAGATCAGTTTCCGCTCGATGTGTGTTAAGAACCACAGTGGGAGTTAAATAAGTGTTAATAATACTTAAGAGTAATTACCCAGTTTGGTTTTGAGTGTGCTTAAGAGACCTTTGGATATTCCGTGTTTTATAAATTGCTGTTTGAGAGTTATTTAACAGTCTCAGAATTCGTGTATTAATGCTTTAAACTGTAACAGTTTTAGAGTAAAAAGCAAACAAGGTAATTTGGAATTCAAGAAGTTAATTAACTTACCAATCGTAGTATATATAATATTATATGTCTTGTTCTCAGTCACGATCCATAGTATAATACATTTTTTAAAGCGCAAACTTTGGAGGTCATAATCGTATAATATATGTTAGTGCCCAGACTAGAAAACCATAAAGTATAATATATATATATATATTATATATATATATATATATATATATATATATATATATATATATATATATATATATATATATATATATATATATATATATATATATATAAATTATATATATATATATATATATATATATATATATATATATATATATATATATATATATATATATATATTATATATATATATATATATATATATATATTAGTCCTTTCGTTTATAATTTATAGCATGTCTCCAGCTCATTATAGGTCCCCATTTTCCTTATTCTAATCTTTCACTTCTTTCGCCAATTTTCTTTTTACGTTCCATAGGATTTATTCCTCTATTAATATTCCGCGCAAATATTTCAATAAAGCTAAACTAAAAACCCATAATGTATCTCTATCATTTCCCATATTAATTACACTAGCGAACAATCCACTTTGACAAAGCAAACAGTGCACCTTAAAACCCATAAAACAGGATATCCAATCAGACCAATTATCAGTGCAACAGGTTCTATTAACTATAAATTATCCAAATATTTAGTTAAATTACTTTCCCCGATCTTAGGATCTATTTCAACCTCTCAAATAAAATATTCTGTTGATCTTTGCGAAAAATTACAAAAAGTTAACCTTACGTCTAGACATAGATTAGTAAGTTTTGATGTAACTTCATTGTTTACCAAAGTGCCGGTTGATGACTTATTGGATTTCCTGTCGGGTATTTTAGATGCTTATGATTTACCTTCATCAACCCATACTATTATTGAGCTCATTTGTTTGTGCATTAAAAAGTGTATATTTAGTTTTAATGGAGATTTCTATGAACAGGTTTTTGGTATGGCTATGGGTAATCATTTGTCCCCACTTTTATCCAACATATATATGGAATTTTTTTAATCTAGATTAATCCCTTCAGTGTGGTCTTCCCAAATTGTGTGGTATCGATATGTTGATGATGTTCTAGGTATTTTAGAAGAAAATTTTAATCTTGAGGGCTTTGTTTCAATCATTAATTCATTAGTACCATCAATAAAATTCACTATAGAAAATGAAGAAAATAACCGTATCCCATTTTTAGACGTTTTAATAGTTAGAGAGACAGATAAATTTAAGTTTTCCATATATAGAAAGCCTACAAATAATTTTTCATATGTACATTTTTACTCCGGTCACTCTAAAAATAATAAGCTTTCAGTTTTTTCCTCCATGTACCTTAGGGCATTGAGAATTTGTAGCCCAGATTACATTG
>NC_090744.1:80628453-80633453 GCF_036898095.1 Palaemon carinicauda | reverse complement strand
TATTTAATTATTAATTTAGTATCACCGAAACCCAATAAATATGTACAGTAGAGAAATTACGGGACACTTATGTAATGAACTGAGTATTACCACTCTTTACACAAAAAAAATGCATAATATGACGATAAACTCATATTAACGAAAAAATACTTGAACATCTTGTACTCACTTAATACAGAGTAAACATTTCAGAAGGATAAGTAACGTACATAGAAAGAAAATAAAAGAGAATCAATACTTTACACATATTAGTAATATAACTTTGCACCCTTTCGTAATATTACTTAGTATAATCCACTACTTGTCACTACAATTCCAGGAGACACACTGGTACGTACGAAACTAGGTAGCCAAGTAAACTTTTAAAAGGATCAAAACAACAGAACTTTACACTTATTAGAAAACCAAAGAGGATAGATACAAAAACATCACACTTCCTGATCCAACCTACGCCGCCATCTATTGGTTGATCCGCGTATCTCAAGTGAAAATAAATACAAATAAATCAAGTTGTAACAATATATATATATATATATATATATATATATTTATATATATATATATATATATATATATATTCAAAGAAGCCATATATACTTTTTGATATATTAATGTCTGGATTCTCTTAACGACCTCGGGATCAGAGCCCCAGGCGAAATCACACAAAGACAAGAGCTTGGCTCCGGCCGGGAATCGAACCCTGGTCGGCAAGCTTATATAGACAGTGACTAACCCATTCGGCCACGAAGAAAGATAAAAGTCAATGACAATTCTACTGTACTTATACCTGTCGAATTCAGGTATTTTGTACTTAGAATTGAAATCAACCCATCTTCACCATCGTAGCTAATTGGTAGTTTGTTACTTGGCATTCAATTAATGATAAATTTTGCACATTTTTACGTGTTTTTTTCATATTCAAATAAGCCATATATATTTTTGACATATTAATGTCTGGATTCTCTTAACGACCTCGGGATCAGAGCCCCAGGCGAAATCACACAAAGACAAGAGCTTGGCTCCGGCCAGGAATCGAACCCTGGTCGGCAAGCTTATATAGACAGTGACTAACCCATTCGGCCACGAAGAAAGATAAAAGTCAATGACAATTCTACTGTACTTATACCTGTCGAATTCAGGTATTTTGTACTTAGAATTGAAATCAACCCATCTTCACCATCGTAGCTAATTAGTAGTTTGTTACTTGGCATTCAATTAATGATAAATTTTGCATATTTTTACCTGCTTATTTGAATATGAAAAAAACACGTAAAAATGTGCAAAATTTATCATATATATATATATATATATATATATTTATATATATATATATATATATATCTATATATATACATATACACACACATATATATATATATATATATACGATATATATATATATATATATATGTGTGTGTGTATATGTATATATACGATATATATATATATATATATATATACATTTATTCATTTATATATATATATATATATATAAATATATATATACATATATATATATATATATATATATTTATATATACAAACATATATATATATACATATATATATATATATATATATAAATATATAGTATATACATATATATATATATATATATATATTTAGGAATATATTAATATATATGTATATATATATATATATATGTGTGTGTGTGTGTGTGTATATATATATATATATATATATACAGTCACACACAAACCTGCCCACATCTCGACAAATCTCATTACTAATGAACGCTAAAATACCCCCGTATGATTTTCTTGAAAAATATCCATGAATTATTGCATTTAATTACGATGTAACCACGAGGGAAAAAATGTGAAAATCAAAAATACAATAACATTTTGGACAAGCATTTCGGAAGAAAATAAGAAGAGAACCACAAGAATGAAAGAGGAAAGCAAAATCCTAATTCAAAGGTGACTAACGAGTGGAGAGGAGGGGGATAGGTTGATACCTATAGAACTAACAGACATATAAGTGAGACCATTTTTTCAGTAGATAGAAGTACTTCCTACCCAAAACCATCTCCCTAGGTCTTAAAAAGTCTGGCCTGAGTCGTTGAATTTACCTTTGCGCTAACACAATATTATCTTTTAAACATGTAATGCGTGAATATTTTTCAGAGTAAGGCACTAATAATCTCAAAGGTTTCACAGAGAAGTAGATTCCTAGCAGGAAGCTTCGTTTAGATAAGCTCTTGAAAAAAAATTTGAAAAATGAATTGTGATTTGAGGCTGATTATATCAGTTGATGCTTTTGAGAAGAATATAATGGTTGGAATTCATATTTAGTTGGAGTAGGAGGAAGACTAACGCTTGATTCAGTTACTGGCTAATCCTATTGGAATACAAATAATGTAGAAACCCAAATTTTCTACTGAAATGTTATTGATATTCTTTTTTAGAAATTTAATAAGGCGGTCAATGATTATACTATATTTGTTATTCATACATTGTTAGGCAAGAAACTGACATTGGCATCAAGCTTTAGGAATTAGCAAAAAAATCTGCTGTGAAATAAAACCAGAGCAATTTGGAGAGTCTAAAGAAATTCGTCACTGACGTTGAGTGACGAGTCCTCGAGAAAAGGAATTTCAACGTTTGTGACATTCCTCAATTCAATAACATTCCTATTGCCAGGGAAGGCAATCTGGAAACATTGCTGCTATTTGTACACTGGTTATGGGAGTTGGTTCTCCCTTGCCCCGATCTGCGATGGAAGTATTCCAATGATTCTCCATTCTTAGATATCTATTTCAGTGTTTCTGTCATGGACGAAGATTATGGTCTCTCTCTCTCTCTCTCTCTCTCTCTCTCTCTCTCTCTCTCTCTGTATATATATATATATATATATATATATATATATCTTGTTAGCATATAAAAAAGCTTAAAACACTTGAGAAATGGTAAAAAATATGTAGGGAAAGTTGGTGATAAAATAAGTAACATATAGATATTATCATAATAGATTTTTGGGCTTGCAATAGGTCAAAAAAATAAGGAACAAGAATATGGATATAATAAACATTTCTGAAGTCTGCAAGTTGAAGCAAAGACAAGAAGAAAGTTAAAAGTGTTCTCGTAAGGCAAGCGCAATTGGTTTATAAATTAGGAATAAGGTAGATCTGTATAGGAATATGAACTACCACTCCAATTAAACATAGATACTTTTAAAAAAATTAATTGGAAGATAGTCATGAATTCTAAAGAAAAATGCTTCAGATGCAACGACATATACATGCATAAAACTCTTTATAAGTAGTTCTGTATCTTAGATTGAATTGCACCTAAGCAAGTTCTGAGTGTTTTTGTATATACATATCCTATGTGTGTGTATTTTTTTTTTCTGGGTTCTTGGGCGTGGAACTTCGGATGCAACCTGTGCTTGTGTTGTTATTCCGCTTGTAAGTTGTTATGGGGAATAGATTTCAACAAAAATAGTTTGCTTTCTTACAATGTAAAATATGATGCTTCTGCAAAGGTAGATCTTTTAGCATACTCGAACAGAGAGAGAGAGAGAGAGAGAGAGAGAGAGAGAGAGAGAGAGATTCGCCATTTTGTAATTATTAGAGACATACTTATATGGAGGAAAGTTGACATGAGTTGTTTTAAGATTATGCAGAATGTTCCTCTCATTTTCAAATGTATATGATTCAACCAGTTCATTATATGACATAGGTTATTTCACACTTTGGGAGAAAAAATGTATATGTAAAGATTAGTGTTGTCTTTGTAGTTATTCATTAAAATTCTTATTCTTATGGATATTATTAGCAGGATATTGTTTTTGTATATGTGAACAACTATAACAACATCTACAATGATATATTTGAATTAAACATCTCGTGTACCTATAAACTTTCGCGCACGCGCACACACTCACATGTCGCCAATACACACAAGATCTTTTGGTTCTCTTCCTGAATAAATCAACCGTGATCATCATGCTGAATCAGTGACCGAATGTAGTGGGGAGTAGTACATGGGTCAATGGACCATCAAACAATGTTGTCTATATCTGGAGAGATTTTATCTTCGAAGGAACTTCATTTAGAAGATTTCGACCAATTATGAAATGTAGTCATGCTAATGTATTTTGAAATATATCACAAGTAATGTAAGTCTCTAGGAAACAAATAACAATGACATCTGTCTTTCAGCCAAGGAGCATAAAAGAAGGTTCAACTTTTCTTATTGCCATTAAATGCAATGATGGATGTTAGCCCTAGGGAAAAAAAGGAAAGAGATAGACATAAAGGATTGGACAGGACATGGCAGACATCGAAATTCATTATAATATAAAATATAGTTAAATAGGACATTCTTTTACTTTTCTCCATTTACTGTTGGGTGATGACACGGTTTCCGGATCACATCGTAACCCTTCTTCAGGACTACATTGAGTTTTGGGACAAAGATTATGGTGGTGAAAAAAGAAAAAATAGTTTTGCTGTTGTCCTGAAAACTATTTGCTGGACGATCTGTCCAAGGAGAAGCTATCTTCGATCTTTAGACACCGCTGAGGCATTGTCTATTCATTATAAACGTAAAGTAACATGCCCAAGTAATATATATATATATATATATATATATATGTATATATATATATATATATATATATATATAAATATGTATATATATATATATATATATATGTATATATATATATATATATATTTCAAACCATTATTCTCTAGTCTTGTCTTGGATAGTGACAAAGCCTTTGTACCATGGTTTTCCACTGTCTACGGTAGAGTTCTTTCATTGAAGGTACAGTCATGCACACTATTCTACCTCATTTCTCTTCTCTCCCTGTTTTTAAAGTTTTATTAGTTTATATATGAAAGATTATTCTAATACTGTTACTCTTCTAATATAGTTATTTATTCCATTATTTCCTTTCCTCACAAGACTATTTTTCCCTTGCTGGAGCCCGAGGTCTTTTAAACTCCAGTTTTCCAAAGAAATATTGTAGCT
>NC_090744.1:80608453-80625953 GCF_036898095.1 Palaemon carinicauda | reverse complement strand
CTAAATACTTTTAGGCACACTGTGAATGATTTAGTAGAGATGGGGTCTCGTTTTCTAATTCTTTTTTCAGTGGGATATTTCTTACTATCTTTATGTAGTTTTAGGGTTGCTGGACTTCGTCTGGTTGTCTTTCTATTTAACCTAGCATTATCTTTGTAAATATTTTATACATAACCGAGAGCAAAGTTTTCCCGGTATTTTTTTTTTGTCTCCCCTTTAGTGAATTAGTACAACGATAAATCTGTTCAAGGCTGTGGGTATAGAAGAGCATTCTTTCAGACATTTTGTGTAATGTTCATTGTGGTTTACTACATTGAATTATCCTCCATCTATTTTTAAAACTTCTCCTGCTGAGGGCATGCGGTGTTGTAGCCAGTTATTTTAGCCTTCTGATAGCGTTTTAAGCAATTTAGAGGCTGTCCGAGGAAATAACTGCAAGTAATTGAGCCTTCAAGAAGCATAGTAAACGTTTTAGAAGTTGTGCACTAAGTGCAATGCCATCTTCGATTGCTTCTTTCCCTCTTATTATGCCTTTTAATGCTTTCTTTACTTCTCTTACTGTTACATTTAGATATCACTATTGTATAGCTTTGTAAAAAAAATTTCAGCAATCTTTATCACTCCATCTTTTTTGTTAATAATTTCTATGCTCGTCCTTCAAAACACACATCTGTTGGCGTTCTGTTCCATACCTCCTCTTCATCAATTCGTTGCTTCTTCCCTTATATATTTTTTCCTCAGTTTTTTATCTGATTGTGCTTACGAATATCTTGGCCTTTTAGTTTGCGTTTTGTTTTAGATAGTTATGCTAATACTATTTCATCTCTCCTGTATTTTACCTCAATACATCCTCTAAAGAGGTTGTGCGAACAAGTCAGTTTATCTATTTATCAGTCCGAGTGTCTGTGGAAAGAATTACGTCAAAAGTACTCGACGGACTATAAAAAAATTTTCACCATAGAGAGGTCATGGGTTATGAAGATTATTTACATCCTGATCCGGATTCTATATCTGGAATTGCATCTTATGCCATTTTAAAGATAATGTAAAAAATGTTCGACGGCTTTTCAGGGAATTTTCACCACAGATAGATCATAGATCATGGACAACCCCATTAAATTATGGACCTGATTCAGATCCTGGTACGGATTCGAAATCCAAATTTACATTACATTCAATATGTAAAAAATCAAATTTTCCTTACATTTTAAATCATACATATGTGATCCTCATATTAATAATGCCACAGCAATACCCAGAGGTTCTTTTTCAAATAAGCACAATGTAAATAAAAAGAAAGTTGACAGTGTAACTTAAATTGACAAAGATTTTCATAAGATTATTATTTAGTAAGTGAAGTAAAAACTAGTCATAAAAAGTGAGCCTCTATGAATCTACTGCACATCTAATGAGCTTTATATTGGAGAAAATATTTTTATCCCATTATTGATTTTTACTATTTATACATTTAGATTCCCACTCAGAAAAATAAATATCTATAATATTTATAAATAGATTAAACATACTGTATATATATATATATATATATATATATATATATATATATATATATATATATATATATATATATATATATATATTGACTTTTATCTTTCTTCGTGGCCAAGTGGCTTAGTCACTGTCTATACAAGACGACCAGGGTTCGATTCCCGGCCGGAGCCAAGCTCTTGTCTTTGTGTGATTTCGCCTGGGGCTCTGATCCCCAGGTTGTTAAGAGAATCCAGACATTAATGTATCAAAAATATATATGGCTTATTTGAATATGAAAAACACGTAAAAATGTGCAAAATTTATCATTAATTGAATGCCAAGTAACAAACTACCAATTAGCTACGATGGTGAAGATGGGTTGATTTCAATTCTAAGTACAAAATACCTGAATTCGACAAGTATAAGTACAGAAGAATTGTCATTGACTTTTATCTTTCTTCGTGGCCAGGTGGCTTAGTCACTGTCTATACAAGCTTGCCGACCAGGGTTTGATTCCCGGCCGGAGCCAAGCTCTTGTCTTTGTGTGATTTCGCCTGGGGCTCTGATCCCCGGGTCGTTAAGAGAATTCAGACATTAATGTATCAAAAATATATATGGCCTATTTGAATATATATATATATATATATATATATATATATATATATATATATATATATATATATATATATATATATATATATAACGGATTTTGAGCGAAGCGAAAAATCTATTTTTGGGTGAGGTAGCCATGTCGTCCTGATGGAAGTTCCTAATAGATAGCTTTCTATGGTATATTTGACTACAGTGATATTCCCAGAGAATTTTACCTTAAGGTATCCAGAATTCTAACTCCTGGAGCGAATATCCCTAAATAATCTCACAGGGATATTGCATAATATCAGAGGACGTATTCTTGACACGCTTCGAGGGGTTACAGTGACAAGAATCTGAAACAAGAATGAAAAGAGAGCCACTCATAAGGCATCTCTCCTATTCCGTTTCCAGTGTGTATCTGATGAAGGCGGTAGCGCCCTCTTTATTCCTTGTAGCGATATATGAGGTGCTACAGATACTGTATTATTGGGAGGGGTCAATAAGCCCTTTTACAATAAAAGGAAGGGCGGGTCCATCAGGACAACATGGCTACCTCACCCAAAAATAGATTTTTCGCTTTGCTCAAATTCAGTTTTTTGGGCTCAGGCCATGTCGTCCTGATGGAAGTTTACCAGAGCATTACTGTATCTGTGGATTCTCAATCAGTACCGTACTCTCAAGAAAGTATTTCCTGGTCCGTCTAGACCTAGAGACCTATGATGTTACCGTCATACATCATTTCATCTAAGCATGAACTATGTTAGTGCTTCCTGCCGCCTACAGGGAAGAGTCGTACTAGACTCTGGAAAAGTCTCGAGGAGTACATAATAATTATGGATGACAAAATGACAAACTTGTATAGTGGTCTCGCCCTATACAATATAAAGCAAAATTTGTATAAGAGTCACCAATGTCAGTATGAATTTGTGACACCTTCCCCAATGTGACTACTCTTATAAACTATTGGATAATGGTTGTATCCGCATAGGAACAAATTTTGCCTCTTTGCCACTATCTCGTTAGGGTGCCACGTCAACCCTTCCAAGGAAGGGTTAGAGTCCTAAAAGACATATCATGATAAAAATATTCATATTTTAATCTTAATGCTTAGTACATTTCTAATAAAATGAGTGTGGGCGAATCAGACGCAGGGTTCACTATGAACTAGTTTATTAAAATTTAATAAACGTACATTTCAGATCATCATTTATAAAATCTATAAAATGTGGATGATATGCGACAAAGCATAAAGAAAAACAGTCAACAGAAAATATTGTTTCGTCTACTAGGAAATAGATTTGCCACTTCAATTGAATTATTAATAATAATGATATAGTCTGTATACTGTTTATTTACACTATCGTAAAAAACTCTTGGCACAAGTGTCCGTATTATGCTATAGTTCACCGACGTCAATGGAACAGTTCGTAAGGACACTTTCATGGCCTATCGCTCAGTGTGTAGTAACACACGCACCCTCTTAATTAATCGTCCCAAATTAATTACACTGTTCCTCGCAGATTTAAAACAAAAGGTTAAAGAATTCTACCTGCTGCTACCACAGACCTCTTAAGTTGCTCCACTAGCTTTGCATAGTGCGTAAAGAACACCTTGGATGACTACCAGCCGGTGTACAAACAAGGATGTTCAAAGTCCATATAATTAAAGAAATTTTATGGAAGAGGCAACTTTCCTCGGATCATGACTAACGGGTGTACTGTCTGGATCCGTTCTGCGAATAACACAGGTGAGTTTCACCCTTAGTTATAGATAACTTTGTACCCAGGGTTTCTCTTCTGAACAGCTGTCCTCCCATAAAGTCTGAAGTTCTATGAAGATAGACCTTAGGCACTCCACTGGACATAGAGATGCATCTTCCTTCAGAGGGCAGATTCTTTAGGGACCCAACCTGTTGGTGGGTAGCTTCTTCTTGGTAAGAAACGTTGGGTGTGGATATAGATTCAGTTCTCCCTCCAAGAACTGGAAGTGGCCTTCCTCTATAGAGAGAGCCACTATTTCACTATTCTGGTCCCCAAAGCGAGTACAAGCAGATATATGACTTAAAATTCAAGGCCTTCTACACAATGAAGAATCTTATCTACTGACCATGCAAAGGGTCTTTGGAGGCACTGAAGGGCTAAGCCTAGCATGGACCTTTGTAGTTCATTAAGAACGTCGTTAGAAAGGTCGACCTGTAAGGCATATGGTATCTGTCTTGTCAAGGCAGACTTGAACAATAGAATTGTGCTGGCTGCTAAACCTTGCTCATGAAGGTGAATGGAGGATGATAAATAGGAATCTGTCGAGATTCTTTTGGTTTCTTCGCCTTGACAAGGGATATCTGTTTCTTCCCTGAAGCCTCATAATGTCTTCCAGTTTCCTCCAAAAGTCTAAACAGACTTTTAACACCGAATCTTTTTCTCATCGTTAAGGAGAGAAAATCATGAGATGTAGGTTCCGTGTTTTCTGTGATGAAGCGAAGACAGTCGACTTCGGTACTCGCTGAGACAGGGATGGATCCGGTAGCAGTACGAATTTTAGTCGTAGTTCCAATGCCAGAGGGAACCACACACAATTTGGCCACTTGTGGGCCACTATTGCTGCTTTCCCTTTGAAGGATTTCAACATATCGAGGACCTTCAAAAGGAGGTTGTGCGGAGGGAACAGATAAATACTGGACCATCTGTTCCAGTCCAGGGACATAGCGTCCACTGCCTCCGCTAGCGGATCCTTGTATGGGGACACGTAACGAGGTCTATCTGCAGCTCTGGGACTTGACTCGAGATGAAGGAGAATGATCCTGCGTCAAGGGACCAATCTGACTCTATAGGTGTAAACCTGGATAGAGCGTCCGCTGTCACATTGCGGAACCCTTGAATGTGAACTGCTGACAGGTGCCATTTCTTCCTTTCCGCCAAACGGAATATGGCCAACCTCACTTGGTTTATTTGAGGTGACATCGACCCTTGTCGATTCAGGCATCTCACTACCACCTCGCTGTCTAGAACCAGTCTTATGTGGGTCGAGTGGCGAGGAGAAACTTTCTTTAGTGTCAGAAGTACGGCCATGGCTTCTAGAAAATTAATGTGAAATGACTTGAAAAGATTGGACCAAGCTCCTTGGACTCTCATCTGATGAGAGTGACCTCCCCTTTGAAGCGTCTGTGTGGATAGTTACTGACGGGGGAGGAGGTTGAAGAAGTACTGATTTCTTCAATTGCTTGGCATTGGACCACGGCTTGAGAAGCGTTCGCAGTCGAGTCGATAGTGGTCTTATTAGATCTCTTCACGCGTTTGATGCGTATTTTCTCCAGACTCCTTTTGCATCCTTAAGCTGTGCTCTTAGGACTGGATCTGTTATCGAAGCAAACTGTAGAGAGCCCAGCACTCTCTCCTGTTCGCGTCTTGATATCTGTTTGGATTTCAATAGTCTCTTGACAGATCCTGCTATTCCTTTCCTCTTCCTACCAGGAATGGAAAGTTGATGTGACTCCAAAGTCCAGTGGATTCCCAACCACTGAAATTTTTGAGCTGGAGAAAGTTGAGTCTTTTTTATGTTAATCTTGAATCCCAGATGTTCCAGGAACTGGATCACTATCTTAGAAGCTTGCATGCTTTCTGTCCTGGATGCTGCCCACACCAGCCAGTCGTCAAAGTAGGCTACTACTTGGACCCCCTTTAGGCGTAATTGATGGACGGCTGCGTTCGCGAGCTTCGTGAAAATCCTTGGGGCTATGTTTAGCCCGAAAGGCATGGCTCTGAAGGCGTAAAGCTTTCTATGTAACTTGAAGCCTAGGTAAGAGGAGAGGTGACGATTAATTGGAACATGCCAATAAGCGTCAGACAAGTCTATAGAGACAGCATAGGCCCTTCTGGGCAGTAGGGTCCTTATGTGTTGAAGCGTGAGCATTCTGAACTTTTATTTCACTATGAACTTGTTGAGTGGCACCAAGTCTAGTTTTTCTGAGTCCTTCTTTGGAACACAAAACAGCCTTCCTTGGAATTTGATGGACTTAACTTTCCGGATTACTCTTTTGTCTAAGAGTTCTCGGAAATATTCTTCTAGAACGGGGGATGAGTGTTGGAAGAATTGAGGGAATTGAGGTGGAGGGCTGCTTCAGCTCCAACCTAGTCCATTTTTAATTAGGCTGTGGGCTCAGGGATCGAAAGTCCAGTGATCCCTAAATAGCTGTAGTCTCCCTCCTACTGGAAGTATCTTACTTCTGCTGTTGTGGACCTGTGGCCTTGCCTCCTTGACCGCGTCCTCCCCTGTATCCCCTTCCTCTTGAAGGGCGTCTAGAAGAACCTCTGGCTGTTCCTCCAGCTCTCGAACGATAGGAAGAAGTCTGCCTTTCGAAGGCTGGGTTAAAAACTGGCGACTGTGTCGCCATTTGTTGAGGTACCAGCTGGTACATGGTTGGAGGTTGTGCCACTATCTGAGGCACCGCGGTCACAGGAAGTTGTTGTTGGTGTTGCTGTTTCTTGGGGTCACTTGCCATCGTTTCTAGTGTTGTTTGCAATGACATCGATACCGCAAGTCTTTCCTTTGTCTCTTGCTCTCTACGCAATAGAACCTCAGACAGTTTTGGAAGTGCCTCACCGAACTGACGTTCAGCAATATCAGCTTCCAGCTTCCCGACTGAGAAGGTAAGGTGTACGTCCTTCCAGTCTTCTTGGTCCAAGGGCAAGGTCAGAGATAACGGCTTGCACTCCTCCAAGGAGGGGCATGGTTTCCCTGCCTCCACCGCCTTTAAGGCTGCCATATATCCCTTTTCCAAGAAAGGAAAGGCTCTGGTAGGAGAGGCCACAAAGGGGGGAAGCTTCTTACTCAAGGCGGGCACCTTTGAGTTAGTGAAGCCCCTCTCTTTCATTG
The DNA here is from genome assembly GCF_036898095.1 of Palaemon carinicauda. Taxonomy (NCBI): domain Eukaryota; kingdom Metazoa; phylum Arthropoda; class Malacostraca; order Decapoda; family Palaemonidae; genus Palaemon; species Palaemon carinicauda. Next base: position 80,618,996 of record NC_090744.1, on the reverse strand, counting down.
AGCTCTCTAGTAACGCCTGAGCTTTACTATGGTAAAAAACTATGACCTCCTTCGGCTCCGTCTCCTCCTTTGAGGCTGGCTCCTTCCTAAGTCCGGATAAGAATCTTTGTTGGGCCAAAATTCCACTTCTTCCAGGGGATTTGCTCCCAACTTTTCTGAGATCACGATCTTCCCGGTTGTCATTGGCATGTGTTTGGCATACCTCCAAGGATTGGTATCCGAGCACAAAAGAAGATCCTTCACGCTGAGCCGCTTCTGGGGCCCACGTGATGCTGCAAGTCTGCGTATCTCCAGTTTCATTGCAGCTTCCTTCTCATCATTCTTCCTTTGAATTTGCTGGATCATCTCAACAATGGAAAAAAGAGTCCTTCCCAGTTCATCTGGGATAGCAGACGATGTAGAGGGAACAGGTTCTGGGTCCGGAACTGATGTAACCAACACTTCATCAATTTCTTCCTCTTCTACTTGATGAGCCTGGAACAGCTCCTCCTTCTGACCTTCTCCTAGAAGGTCCTTCTCGGTAGAATCTGATACCTCCGACATCCTATCGTCCAATTGGATGTCTTAAAGGGCGGCCGAGACTTCAAAATCTACCGGATTCTGGGCAGTTGGTATCTCCACCTGAGGCTGGGGGATGATTGCATCAGCCGATGCTTTAGGGAAAAGGTAGACCCTCATCTTCTCATTTGGAAGGTAGGGGCCTGAAGTGTTTTTCTGAAAACCCCTTACCCAGGATCGTAACATTTCCCTGGCAGTATCCCTTGACTCCGTCGACTTAGGGTCGTCAAAAACCTCAGTAATCAGGTTAGAACAAACTGTACAAACCTGAGGGTCCCAATACCGGAGATCACCTTTGAAGGCTGTGCATGCTGCGTGCCTCCTGCAAAGTTGATGTCCACAGAAGTTCTTACTGCGGACATTACAGAACACACTCCCGCACTTCGGATAGTCCTCCTGTAAAGAGAAGAAAAATCCATGAGTATCAAGTGAAGGCTTTCACTTATATTGAAACATTAAGCTTATATAGAAAAGGTATAAAAGAAAGAAGGAAAAACACATACTTGTATTTCCTGCCCAATCACTTGCTGAAACCTCCCAAGATATTAAAACTAAGGTTAATTCTATTCTAAAATACCTTATGTAATTTCCAAAACGGAAATTTAAGGTGTAGTTCACACCTTGAGATAAAGTTTTAATATACGGGATAGAAAGAATACAGAAAGAACTTACTTTCTATATATTGTACGGTCTTAACAAAAGGCTGTAAAAGATAACATTAAGTATGATGAAGAACTTTAGTGTTATCACAAACTCTCTACTGTAGTTTACTAATGCAGTGTGTACTACACTACAAATATAGCAACTACTGTACAACGCAGGCTGTTGTGCCGGCCGGCATCTAGGCTACCCCTGTATAGTTCAAAGACATACTACATTTAACTAATAGGCGGCAGCCCACTGATTCACAACTGTGTGCCAGCCGGCAATCATTGCCAGTCGACAGCTGAAAACACTAATACCCAGCTGCTGGCCGCTAATCGTAGTGGCCAGCAGAATCAGGCTGTATTTCTAAGGCCGGCAGGCAAAGGTAATAATACCCATGCCTGTCGGCAGTAGCCAAGAACCAAAAAAACCTCCACCTGCCCAGCGGTCGGCTGTTAAGCCGGCAGCCGGGTTAGGGGTACAACACAATAGTCAGAGAAACAGTCTGGATGTAAGGTTATAAGGCGGCATTGCCATACGACCTTCCATCCAGAAAGAGTGAACTTATGGAAGGGGAGAATGTAGCATACAGGCTTCCAAAGAATCCATAGCCTGCCGGGCTCTACCGCCAGACCTAGAAGGGAGACCAAGGGAGGTCTGGGGTTCACTCTGCAAAGAACAATTACTTGTCGGCCGGCAGAGAGCTGAGCCGGTCCTCCATCCTAACCTACACTAGGTACGGAAGTACGACTGCGGCCAAAAGAAAATAAAAGAAAGAGAGGTGGGGAAGGGATAAGGGTCCTATAGACTTCGTTCTAGCAAGAGACACACTCAGCAGTTAGGGAAGCTCATCCTAACCTAGAGTTGTCTATTAAGGAGGAAGACTGGCAATACTTGCTATCCTCCTCCCAACCAGAACAAAGTTAGGTGAAGTTATTTCGCCGGGCAACAGAGAAAACTCATTCTCCAGCCCGAGAAAAACAACACAGGACAGTCTGCTAGGCCACTAGAGGAAGGAATCAGCTCTTACAGAATCCTTCCGACGTGGAGCAGGGAAGCAAAGCTTTCTGTGTCCCCCTAACCTAGCAAAGGAGACTCATTCTCTATGCTAGGAAGAAGCAGACCACAGACTAAAAACTCTGATGTTCTGCCCTAACCCAAAAAACCAGTCACTCTGGTTATCAGGTCAGGACAGACATATCCTAGAATAGTTATACCTGAATTATTATAAAGATAGAACCACTAGGATTAAGCCAAAGGCTTACAGAGGGAGAGAGGGATTGAACTAAGCCTCAGGAGGAGAAAAGAACAATCGGGGATGTGCGAAAGTATACTACTGTACCTAGGTTACCAACATAGGTGCAATGAGAATCGATTACCTAATTCACTGAAACTCTCTCGTATACAATCCTGGAAAGAACATTCAACAATATCTTACTTGTATAAAATATTTGCCTATAGCTTCAATAATATAACACTCGGAAAAACTTATATCATGCATGAAAGTACTAGGGCCAGACGCCTAGGCTACTAAGCCTCGCGAAGGGCAATATCGGTTACCTAAATCACCAAACTAAAAACTGACGGTATAATATAAGCATTCCTTGAGGAGCTAAATGGCTAGATTATTAAAGCATAACAAACCGGGAACGTCGCTCTAGCTAACTAAATGACCCATAAATAGCGAGCGATAGCATCCAGGATGCCTCCTGTAGGCAACAGCTCTTGTTTACGTTAATATCACTTTTGATTTAATTCAAAACGACAAGAGCTTACATTTATACATAGTCAAGATAAAACTTTCCAGAGGCAGAAGAGGCCTGAGAATTCATCAAAATGTTAAATTAAATCCAAAATAACGAGAGAACACAAGGGAAAACACGGAGTAGTAGAGCTACACGTAAAGGAATAAAGAGGGCGCTACCGCCTTCATCAGATACACACTGGAATCGGAATAGGAGAGATGCCTTATGAGCAGCTCTCTTTTCATTCTCGCTTCAGATTCTTGTCACTGTAACCCCTCGAAGCGTTAATACTGTTCAGGGTGAAGATAGCTATGTGACGTGTCAAGAATATGTCCTCTGATATTATGCGATATCCCTGTGAGATTATTTAGGGATATTCGCTCCAGGAGTTAGAATTCTGGATACCTTGAGGTAAAATTCTCGGGGAATATCACTGTAGTCAAATATACCCTAGAAAGCTACCTATTAGGGTCTTCCATCAGGACGACATGGCCTGAGCCCAAATATATATATATATATATATATATATACATATATATATATATATATATATATATATATATATATATATATATATATATATATATATATATATATATATATATATATATATATATATATATATATATATATATATATATATATATATATATGGGCTCAAGCCATGGCGTCCTGATGGAAGGTTCCTTTTTGGTAGCTTCCTTGGGTATAAGACTACTAAGATATTCCCAGAGAATTTAACCACAGGTTATCACAGAATTCTAACTTCTGGAGCGAGTATCTCAAAGGTTTCCCTTTAAGACATCGTAATACAACAGGGGACGCGCATGTCTGAACGCGCCACATAGCTATCTTCACCCCGAACAGAGTTAATGCTTCGGTGTGTAAGGACTGAGAATAGCTGGGAGCCGTTCCACAGCTAATCTCACTCGTGGCTACTACTGATACTCGAGACGTAAACAAACGGACGCCATTGCTCTAATGACGTCACGCCCGTCTTCATCCTTTGTTTAGTAGCTGCCCTACTTAGACGGATTTTCCCTGTGTTAACTTTATCGTTTTGCATCTTCGCTATGTCGTTACCTTCAGCCTCGCCTTCTTCTGGAAAGTTGAGTACAAGGTTCCAGTATTGTTTAATTAAGCTCTGGCCGTAAAGTAAATATTACTTTTCGAAATAATTGCTGTTTTGTGGCAGAGCTGTGCCTCTACCGGACCCGCCATTTTATGGCGTCGTTGTTGTTATGCATGTCTTATTTAGTTAGCCACAACAACGTTTCCGGCATTATATACTAATCGAATACATTAGTTTATTTAGTCTTCATAGCTAGGAACTTTTATATCGTGTTTAGACGCTTTTTATCGGTCATCGATTGACCTCATACCAGTCGGCTACTATAGCCCCTAGGCCAGGAGCCTACATACAAGTGTTCATGCATGATTTATTAGTGATCCTAGACTAAGTTATGAAGATAGTGGCATTATTATTTTACAATACTTTTGACAGTGATGCAAATATTTTCGCCTTCAGGGACCATATAGGGGATAGGCTAGTCAGTGACTCTTTCTAGCCTAACCTAATATTAGGACCCCTATATGCTTCCTTCATCCCCTGCCTTGGCATTCCCTCTATTTAGCCTTGATTCCTTTTCTGAGTAAAGGAATTAATTGTCTAATAGAGTATATATCGCCTCTCTGTCCTCCCTAAAGGAATGAACCCCCTTTAGGGCTGCGTCCGAGAGTGAGGTTAGGCTAGCCTACCTCTATGGCTAGGATAGTCTATGACTTTCCTGCGATAGCGATATGTCTTCTTCCTTTCCTAGTTCAGGACTATTAGCCCTGTTCTAGGTTAGGTTAGGAAGGTTTCTCTGTTCCATGCTGAAACTGTACTCTTGCACCGTTTTAGCCGATCTGCCTGATCTTAGGTTAGGGAGTGTCCTCCCTTTCCTTAGTGGCCGCTCTGGTACAGAAACCCTTCCTGGGAAGACTTCTCTCTTCTCCCTCCCCACCTATCTCTTGTATAGCCTAGCCTATGCTTAGGTTAGTCTATACTCATCTGTCCCCTGTCCTACAACTCCTCCTTAGGGTGGAAGAGTAGGGCTACCCGAGCTTCCTTGTGCAGTCCGCTCTGGTACATATACCTTCATAGTGTCCTATAAGGTTAGTTACTAGTATAGTTCTGCATATGGGAGTCTCCCCCCCCCCTCTTTGGGTGTTCCCTAGCCCTCCCTTGGGCTACCTAGCTCCCGGTCCCTAGTGACCCCTGCTCATGGATGTTAGAGCCTGCCTCTATCATGGGTACACCCCCTCAGGGAGGGGGAGGGATGTCTGGAACCCTGATGGTACTTCCTACATCCCTTCCCCCCTCCCCCCTGTCTCTCTCCCTATCCGGGTGCCGGTCTCTTGCCGCCTTTACTGTCGGCAATACCTGCCTCCTACTTGGTGACTCTCCCTAACCTTGCCGCCAGCCCCCCGTGTACCGAGGGACTGCCGGCTGCCGCCGGCTACTACCGGCGGCTCTCCTACTCCTATCTAGTCGTCCGCTTGCCGGTCGATCGCCGGAGTGCCGGCATATACTGCCGGCAACCCGATACAGCCTTTACCATCCTTATCCTAGTCACCAACCTGGCATCCTCCGACTGCCGGAGCCGCCGCTCCCTGCCGGCGTGCCGCCGTTGTGCCGGCGGCCGCCATCCTGGTATTTATCTGACTTTTGAAAATTGTCTGTCCTAATGCCAGAATCTATGCTGGAGCGAGCTCCGGCATGCCGGCGGCTTGCCGGATGCCCCGGAGGCGTCAAGAATACTTGCACCCCCTTACTGTAGCTATCATAAGACTATGATAGCCCTATATCGCAAACAGATAAGCTGCTTCTGCTATTAAGATCAGTACCTAGTACTGCTCTATTAGTGATCATGCTGTCTCTTTGCATTCTTCTAATTCCAGCATGCTATGTGCATCTTAGCACGGCTGGTTGCCAGAAGCAGTTACCTTTTAAATGAGGCCTTCTGGCCCTTAACTGGGAACCGAATGAATTCGATCCCAATCTTGTCCTTGGTTTTCCATGGAATTCCAAAATACTTGGAATTCTAGGAAACTATATCCAGTGACCTCGGTCATTTGGATTATCCAGGGACCAAGCTTACGGTAACCAGCCGGGCGAGATGCATGGAGCATGTTCTCCTTTACTGTTTTCATTCTCTATGCACCACACCTTCTTTAAGTTAAAATTAATGATTAATATTAACTTAGTTTAAGAGCCATTCTTATGACTCCCCCATACTCATTTTCTCTTTCTTCCACAGGAGGAGCAGATGAAGTGTGACTTCGCCTTCTGCGCTGTGAAACGCCCGCAGTTTTACGGGCATACGGCTTGCAGGACTCACGCCCCTTGTGCAGACAAGAAAGGGGATTTGAAGTTTTGGAATCCACTGGATTGTACGGTCTGCCAGGCCCACCTAGTTGAGGCCTTCCATAACCCTCCTTCAGCGGAGGTTAGAGACATTTCTCGTGAAAAGCTGCGCAAGTGGGTGCGTGGCTTTCAGAAAAATGCTACCGGACCGTACCTGGCCACCGAAGAACTGAGGTCACTATTGTTCCCTAAGGCCTCCCCTGACTCAGTGGTACCAAAAGATGTGATCCCCACTGTCCAAATTACGGTGGAACCTGATGTGGTCATGGCTCAGTCCATGCACGAGTGTCGTTTAGATTCCGAGGATGATGAACAGATTTCAGACGTCTCGGAAGACACGGAGAAGACGCTTATGGCTCAAGGAGCCGAAGAGGACGAAGACAAGGTGGAGTACACCGAGTCGGAGCTAGGAGCTGCTCCCTCGTCCATCCCTCCTCCTACTCCTACACCGACGGAAATGTCCATTCCGTCTACCTCCTCGACTCCGGATCCTTCTTCTTCTACTCAAGAACATGATCCGGCTGATTAGAGCCGTCATGGACGACAGGCTGAAGGAGAACCAGGAGTCCATCAGGTCGATGATTGGATCCAGAGAGCCGAAGAAGATTTCGGTCAAGGATCTCCCCGCTTGCTCTCATGCCAACCCGTGGAGGTATGCAGAGCATATGGTTATTGCGACCGGCAGGATCTTTGTCAGTGATAAGATCGGCACGGTCCCTTTGGAAGATGTGGAGTTCTTCCCAAGCTTTGAGGCCTACCCGGACTGTTACGTCCGGCTTCGTTCCGAACCTGCCTCGAAGGAAGAGACCGAACCTAAAGAAGAGATAGTGTTCGATCTCACAAAGGCCCAGGCTATGCTAGCCTCCGCATTTAAGAGTAGAGGCTTTACCTGCTCTAAGCTTCCGGCTTTGAGCAAGAAGCACCCTACGTACGTTGCACCTGACACTGCGGTTCTTCCATTCTTGGAAAAGGCCTTAGCTGCATGCCTTAAAGCGGCGGAAGAAGGGAAACCCTGCCCTGCACTGGAGGAGTGCAGACCCTTCTCCATCGTGACCCCCCCCTGACGCTCGACACTGGAAAGATGTTCAGCATACTTTCGTCGTGGGAAGGCTCGATCCTGACGTCGCCGGACGTCAGTTTAATGAAGACCTCCCTAAGCTCAACGATCACCTCCTTCGCCGGGAACAAGACACGAAGGAGAGGCTTGCGGCATCTCTTTCTCATCAAGTCCAACTGGAAGTTATGGCCTGTGACACTAGAGTACCAGATCACTACATGGTACTCTCCAAATCCCACTTACTGACAGTAATGAAGGACTTGTACCACTTCATAAAGGCTCGAAGAGCCTGTCGTGAATTCGTGTTTGCCGGTGCCACCGTGAAACACGAACCCCGGAGGCTGATTTCCTCCAACATCTGGGGAAAGCACCTGTTTCCTTCTGACCTTGTGAAGGAAATAACTGACAGAGCCGCCACGGAGAATAGGAACCTTCTCCACAAGTGGGGCATGTCCAGGAAAAGGAAACCCTCTCAGGACGATGGACCTCAGCCTAAGAGGAAACCTCAGAAGCCAAAACCCCAGCAACGTCAGCAAAGACGTCAGTTTCCGGGACCCGCTACCTCCCAAGTGGTTGCCCAACCACAACAGACCTTTCAATTGGTCCCACAACCGGTGTTGTCACAGTCACCGGTCTTCACCCCTGCCTTTGAGCAACCATCCACTACCTTTCATGCCAAAGGTAGAGGCTCGTTCAGGGGTGCAAGCAGAGACGCATCTCGCCGTCCCTCCAGAGGTAGAGGAGGAAAGGGAGCTAGCGGCCGAGGCAACAAGTCCTCGGGACACCAGAAGCAATGAAGTGCTTCCGGTGGGAGGAAGACTCCGCCAATTCCAGGATCGTTGGACCTTCGATCCCTGGGCACACAGCATCATCAAGAACGGTCTAGGCTGGAGTTGGACGCAACCACCCCCAATCTTCCAGCAGTTCTTCCAGCAATCAACCCCCCTTCTGGAAGAATATGTTCTAGACCTCTTGAACAAGAAGGTGATAAGGAAGGTAAAGTCCACCAGGTTCCAAGGGAGACTGTTTTGTGTTCCCAAGAAGGACTCAGACAAACTCAGAGTCATTCTGGACTTATCCCCCCCTCAACAAGTTCATAGAGAACAACAAATTCAAGATGCTGACGCTTCAACAAATAAGGACCCTTCTGCCTCAAGGTTCCTACACGGTCTCTATAGACCTGGCGGATGCCTACTGGCACATTCCAATGAACCATCACGCTTCCTCCTACCTAGGATTTCGACTCCAAAGGAAAAGCTACGCCTTCCGGGCCATGCCATTCGGCCTCAATGTGGCCCCTCGGATCTTCACAAAACTGGCGGATGCCATAGTACAACAGCTCCGCCTAAGAAACGTCCAGGTGATGGCCTCCCTCGACGACTGGCTAGTCTGGGCTCCATCGCCCGAAGAGTGTGCAAAGTCTTGCAACGAAGTTACCCAGTACCTAGAACACCTGGGATTCAAGATCAACGAGAAAAAATCTCGCCTCTCTCCAGCTCAGAAGTTTCAGTGGTTGGGAATCCACTGGAATCTTCAGTCACACCGCCTTTCCATCCCCCAGAAGAAAAGGAAGGAAATAGCAGGGTCTGTCAAGCGACTACTGAAATCCAAACGCATTTCAAGACGACAGCAGGAACGAGTTCTAGGCTCTCTACAATTCGCCTCAGTGACAAACCCAGTGCTTCGTGCACAGCTAAAGGATGCCGCGGGAGTCTGGAGACGCTCGGCATCCATCGCTCGAAGAGACCTCAAGAGACGGCTTCCAAACAGACTACGACGCCTCCTAAAGCCGTGGTCGGAAGAAAAGGCCCTGAAAAGGTCCATTCCTCTCCAACATCCTCCTCCATCACTCAACATCCACACGGATGCCTCATTGGAAGGTTGGGGAGGTCACTCCCACCAGAAACAGGCTCAAGGTACCTGGTCTCCACTATTCAAGACGTTCCACATAAACATCTTGGAGGCCATGGCGGTCCTTCTAACTCTGAAGAAGTTATCCCCGCCGCCCTCGATCCACATCCGTCTAACCCTAGACAACTCGGTGGTAGTTCGTTGTCTCAATCGCCAAGGCTCAAGATCGCCCCAGATAAATCAGGTGCTTCTCCCAATCTTCCGTCTGGCGGAGAAGAAGAAGTGGCACCTGTCTGCAGTTCACCTACAAGGATTCCGCAATGTGACAGCGGATGCTCTATCTCGGACAAACCCGATAGAGTCGGAATGGTCTCTAGACGCAAGATCGTTCTCCTTCATCTCTCACCAAGTCCCAGAACTTCAGATAGATCTCTTTGCAACGAGCGACAACAATCAACTTCCTCTGTACGTAGCCCCGTACGAGGACCCCAAAGCAGAAGCGGTGGACGCCATGTCACTGGACTGGAACAGGTGGTCCAAGATCTACCTGTTCCCTCCCACCAACCTTCTGTTGAAAGTCCTCTCCAAACTGAGAACCTTCAAAGGGACAGCGGCCCTAGTGGCTCCCAAGTGGCCTTGGAGCAACTGGTACCCCCTGGTCCTGGAGCTGCAGCCCAAGCTGATCCCTCTCCCGGGCCCAGTTCTCTCTCAACAAGTACAGAAGTCGACTGTCTTCGCTTCATCATCGAAAATCAAGGACCTTCATCTCATGATTTTCTCTCCCTTGCCGCAAAGAAGAGGTTTGGGATCTCGAAGAAAAGTCTAGACTTCCTAGAGGAATACAAGACCGAATCCACGAGACGGCAATATGAATCATCCTGGAGGAAATGGGTCTCCTTTGTCAAGGCAAAAAATCCTAAAGAAATCACAATTGATTTCTGTATGTCCTTCTTCATTCACCTTCATGGACAAGGATTAGCAGCCAATACGATTTCAACCTGCAAATCGGCCTTGGCTAGACCAATTCTATATGCTTTCCAAATTGATCTGTCCAACGACATCTTCAACAAATTACCAAAAGCATGTGCTCGCCTACGTCCAGCACCCCCTCCGAAACCGATCTCCTGGTCACTAGACAAGGTACTCCATTTCGCCTCCAACTTGGACAATGATTCATGCCCCCTCAAGGATCTGACTCAGAAAGTTATATTTTTATTTGCTCTCGCTTCGGGAGCTCGAGTCAGCGAAATAGTGGCATTATCAAGAGAAGAAGGACAC
>NC_090744.1:80601131-80603631 GCF_036898095.1 Palaemon carinicauda | reverse complement strand
TTCTACTAAGTTATTTGAATGAACCAATTTCTTTGCACCTGACCAATTAATAGGGTGATTTTTATCTCTAACGTGGGCAAAGAGTGCATTATTATCTTGAGCATACCTGACACTTTTCTTATGTTGTTCAATTCTCTTTTCTAGGGCTTTACCAGTTTGACCAATATAGTATTTTTCACAAGCATTGCATGGAATACGATATACATCCCGTGGTAATGTCAGGAGAATTCTTTATTAAGCTGTTTTTATTGTATTTTTACTCTTAAATGCTACATTTACATTGAAGTTTTTTAACAGTTGGGGAATTTCTTTAAATGAATCACAATAAGGTAGTACAAGTAAATTTTGTGTGTTATAGTTTTTTCTGTTATCATTACCGAAAAAAGTCTTTTTAGCTGTTCTTAGGGCATCATCTAACACAATTTCAGGATACTTTAGTTTTTTACCTATTCCTCTAATACCATTTATTTCGTCATCAATATATTCAGGGCTACAGACTCGGAATGCTCTTAAAAACATAGAAGTAAATACAGATTTCTTAACTTTGTTGCCTTGGTTTGAGTAATAATGGACATATGCCGAGATATTCGTTGGCTTTCTGTATACACTGAACTTGAGACTATTATTACATCTGTGTATGCGACAGTCCAAAAAAGGTAGGGTACAATTATTCTCCATCTCCATAGTGAAATTTATTGATGGTACCAAACTATTCAATCTAGGAAAAAAGTTATCTAAATTTTCATTTCCTGGTCTACCTTTTTTTGGACTGTCGCATACATAGATGTAATAATAGTCTCAAGTTCAGTGTATACAGAAAGCCAACGAATATCTCGGCATATGTCCATTATTACTCAAACCAAGGCAACAAAGTTAAGAAATCTGTATTTACTTCTATGTTTTTAAGAGCATTCCGAGTCTGTAGCCCTGAATATATTGATGACGAAATAAATGGTATTAGAGGAATAGGTAAAAAACTAAAGTATCCTGAAATTGTGTTAGATGATGCCCTAAGAACAGCAAAAAAGACTTTTTTCGGTAATGATAACAGAAAAAAACTATAACACACAAAATTTACTTGTACTACCTTATTGTGATTCATTTAAAGAAATTCCCCAACTGTTAAAAAACTTCAATGTAAATGTAGCATTTAAGAGTAAAAATACAATAAAAACAGCCTTAATAAAGAATTCTCCTGACATTACCAAGGGATGTATATATCGTATTCCATGCAATGCTTGTGAAAAATACTATATTGGTCAAACTGGTAAAGCCCTAGAAAGAGAATTGAACAACATAAGAAAAGTGTCAGGTATGCTCAAGATAATAATGCACTCTTTGCCCACGTTAGAGATAAAAATCACCCTATTAATTGGTCAGGTGCAAAGAATATGGTTCATTCAAATAACTTAGTAGAAAGAAACATCATAGAGTCCAGTTTCATAAAAGAAACCTTTGAAAACAACTTGAATATTGGTCATGGAATGTATAAACTCGACGCCTTTATATGTAAAGAGATTTGTAAGCTATATAAAAAAACATTAACCACTTAATGTAGAATTGAATGTATTGTGAATAATTAACGTCGGTTGTGAAATTAATATTTAGACCTAAGCTACCATTCATTAAAGGAAACAATTATTTTATATGGTATGCATAAGTATATTGGCACTATATAGTGTTATGCTAGATACAAGTATTGATATATACATGATTATATGTTTATGATATTAATGTTGTATACATATAAATGTATATATGCATATGTATGTATGTGTATATATGTATATATGTATATATGTATGTGTATATATATGTATATATGTATGTGTATGTATATGTATGTGTATGTGTATGTATTTATGTATATGTATATGTATTTGTATCTGTATGTATGTATATATATGTATATATGTATATATGTATATATATATATGTATATATATGTATGTATGTGTATGTGTATGTATATGTATGTATATATGTATATATATTTGTATGTTTGTGTATGTTTTGCTTATGTATTTATATAGATAAGGCTACCGCATTGACATATAAATAACTGTACTGAAAGTAAAATAAGAAGAAAACAAGAATATACCCGCCACTAGAAATGACCCTTTTTAGCAGGTGTCTAACGAGCTTGCGGACTCCTCCTACTCAACACCTGAGTCAAGCCCAGGTAGCGGGTAAGGGAGTGTCATTGTTCTCTAAATCTCTATATGTATGTTCGTACTTTTGCTTTCCCTATAAATTGTAAGAAACCTCTCTCAATAAATCAGTCCTCTGAGGAAGTATCACGAAACTAGTCAGGACTTAAGTGTATATTCCGTATTTTCATTTTCCCTGTGGTTCTTCTGCATCTGAGCATCACGTTTTCCTGTGATTTTTACGCATATATATATATAAATACGTATATATACATATATATCTATATATATATATATATATATGTGTGTGTGTGTGTGTGTGTGTGTTTGAACACATCTCTCTCTCTCTC
>NC_090744.1:80586131-80591131 GCF_036898095.1 Palaemon carinicauda | reverse complement strand
GGTGCTGAAGGTCTGAGCCTAGCGCAGGCTTTCGGAACTTTATTAAAGATCTCGTTACCTAGGTCGATCTGGAAGGCAAATAAAATGGGTCTCATCAAAGCCGATTTACACACTGAAATCGTGTTAGCTGCCAATCCTTGGCCATGGAGATGGATGAAGAAAGATAAGCAGAAATCTGTTGAGATCTCCTGCGGATTCTTTGCCTTTACAAAGGCCACCCATTTTCTCCAAGATGACTCATATTGCCTTCTAGTCGATTTGCACTTGTATTCCTCTAGGAAGTCTATGCTGGCTTTCGAAATCCCGAAGCGCTTTCTCACCGCTAGGGCGAGAAAATCATGAGCTGCAGGGTCTGGGTTTTCTGTAATGAAGCGCAGACAGTCGACTTCTGGACTCGCTGGGTCAGAACTGGATGTGGTAGCGGCACGAACTTCATCTGTAGTTCCAACGCCAAGGGGAACCACATGCTGTTCGCCCACTTGTGGGCCACTATTGCCGCTACCCCCTTGAAGGATCTCAGTTTGTTGAGGACCCTCAACAGAAGGTTGTGAGGAGGGAACAGATAAATCCTGGACCATCTGTTCCAGTCGAGGGACATTGCGTCCACTGCTTCCGCTAAGGGGTCCTCGTACGGGGACACGTACAGGGGCAACTTCTTGTTGTCTTTCGTCGCAAAGAGGTCTATTTGCAGTTCTGGGACTTGATTCAGAATGAAGGAAAATGATCCTGCGTCTAAGGACCATTCCGACTCTATCGGTGTGAACCTGGATAGAGCGTCCGCTGTCACATTGCGGACTCCTTGAAGGTGAACTGCCGACAGGTACCACTTCTTCTTTTCCGCCAATCGGAAAATGGCTAACATCACTTGGTTGAGAGGTGGTGACCTCGACCCTTGTCGATTCAAGCATCTCACAACCACCTCGCTGTCTGTCACCAATCTTATGTGGATCGAGTGACGCGGGGAGACTTTCTTTAAGGTAAGGAGCACTGCCATAGCTTCTAGAAAGTTTATATGAAAGGTCCTGAATAGCTTGGACCAAGTCCCCTGAACTTTTTTCCGATGAGAGTGACCTCCCCATCCCTCCTTTGAGGCGTCTGAGTGAATCGTCAACGACGGGGGAGGTGGCTGAAGAAGAACAGACTTCTTTAGATGTCTGGCTTGGGACCAAGGTCTGAGAAGAGTACGTAGCCGAGGCGGCACTGGTCTTCTCAGGTCTCTTCGCGCGTTTGATGCATACCTTCTCCAAACTCCGGTTGCATCCTTTAGCTGTGCTCTTAGCACTGGGTCTGTCACTGAAGCAAACTGGAGAGAGCCTAGTACCCTCTCCTGTTCGCGTCTTGATATCCTTTTGGAATCTAGAAGTCTCTTGACAGAGCCCGCTATCTCCTTCCTTTTCTTCATTGGGATGGAGAAACTGTGTGACAAAAGGTCCCAGTGGATTCCCAGCCACTGGAACTTTTGGGATGGAGAAAGTCGAGACTTTTTCTTGTTGATCTTGAAGCCTAGGTACTCTAGGAACTGGATCACCTGACTGGAAGCTTGCAAGCATTCGGTCTCGGATGCTGCCCACACCAGCCAGTCGTCCAGGTAGGCTACTACCTGAATTCCCTTTAGGCGTAATTGTTTGAGAGCTGCGCTCGCAAGCTTCGTGAAAATCCTTGGGGCTATGTTTAGCCCGAATGGCATGGCTCTGAAGGCGTACAGTTTTCGTTGTAGCCTGAATCCTAGGTAGGGGGAGAGTCGACGGCTGATTGGAATGTGCCAATAGGCGTCTGACAAGTCTATAGAGACTGAGTATGCCCTCTTGGGCAGTAAGGTCCTTATGTGTTGCAGTGTTAGCATCTTGAATTTGCAATTCACTATGAACTTGTTGAGTGGTGACAAGTCCAGAATGACTCTGAGCTTTTCCGAGTCTTTCTTGGGAACACAAAACAGCCTCCCTTGGAATTTGATGGACTTCACCTTTCGGATCACATTTTTCTCCAACAGTTCTTGAACGTACTCCTCCAAAATGGGGGTGGAGTGTTGGAAAAACCGAAGGCATGGGGGTGGAGTGCTGTACCAGCTCCAACCCAGTCCATTCTTGAGTAGGCTTTGGGCCCAAGGATCGAAGGTCCAGCGATCCCAAAATTTCATCAGTCTCCCTCCTACCGGTATCATTTCACTTGGACTGCCGTCCTGAGGTCTTGCCTCCCTGACCACGACCACCTCTGAATCCCCTTCCCCTTGAGGGGCGCCTAGACGAGCCTCTGGCTGCTCCTCTAGGTTTTGCACGAAAGGAAGAAGACTGTCCTTCGAACGTTGGGGCGAATGTGGTTGACTGACCTGGCACCGCCTGGGGTACCCACTGAAAGGCAGTCGGGGTTTGTGCCACCAACTGGGGCACTGGAGGCAAAGGCAATTGCAGTTGCTGTTGCTGTCTATAAGGCTTGGCTGGCCGAGATGGTAGCCTAGTCTTCATATTCTTCCTCTTTGGTTGAGGACCCTCATCCGGGGAAGATTTTCTTTTGATAGCCAGGCCCCACTTCTGGAGAAGATTTCTATTCTCCACGGCGGCCTTATCAACAACCTCTTTGACCACATCGGTAGGGAAAAGGTCTTTTCCCCAAATGTTGGAGGAGATTAACTTCCTTGGCTCGTGTCTCACCGAAGCCCCGGTGAACACGAACTCCCTGCAAGCTCTCCTTGCCTTGACGAAGTTATAGAGGTCCTTCGTCACTGTGGCTAAGTGAGACTTAGCCACTACCATGAACATTTCATGGACCTTGGGGTCACTTGCCATCGTCTCGAGAGTAGTCTGATGAGACATTGAGGCAGCCAGTCTTTCTTTTGTCTCGAACTCTCTTCGTAAAAGAGATTCGGACAGCTTGGGGAGGTCCTCGCCGAATTGCCGTCCGGCAATATCAGCCTCCAACTTTCCCACTGAGAATGTTAGATGGACATCCTTCCAGTCTTTGTGGTCCATAGGTAGAGCCAGCGACAAGGGTTTACACTCCTCCAGGGAGGGGCAAGGCTTGCCGGCCTCGACTGCCTTTAGGACAGCCGTAAACCCTTTCTGTAAAAAGGGGAAGGCTCTATCAGGAGAGGACACAAACGAAGGGAGCTTCTTGCTCAATGCAGCTACCTTCGAATTCGAGAAGCCCCTCTCTTTCATCGAGGATGAAAGTAGGGCTTGAGCCTTAGCGTGGTCCATAACAATGACCTCCTTCGGCTCTGTCTCCTCCCTTGAAGCTGGTTCTTTTCTCAGCCGGACATAGCAGTCCGGATATGATGCCTTGCTGGGCCAGAATTCTACCTCCTCTAGGGGAACTGAACCCAGCTTATCCGAAATGACGATCTTTCCAGTCGTCATCGGCATGTGCTCAGCATACCTCCATGGGTTAGCATCTGAGCATATGGGAAGGTCTTTCACATTGAGCCTTTTCCGGGGCCCATGTGATTCTGCCAGGGACTGCATACGCAGTTCCATTGCAGCCGCCTTCTCCTGATTCTCCTTCTGCATTTGTTGGATCATTCCAACAATCGAAGAGAGGGCCTGTCCCAGTTCTACTGGGAGGCCAGCCGATGTTGAGGGGATAGGCTCCGGCATCTGAACCGGAGTAGCCGACACCTCGTCGACCTCATCCTCTACGACATCCGGGGTTTGGACTTGATCCTGACCTTCTGCCAGGAGGTCTTCTTCCAAACGATCGTCCAGGTCAGACATCCTGTCACACAACTGGATGTCTTGCATCGCATCTGCGACTTCCTCGTCCACCTGGACTTGATCTTGAAGGATCTCCTCTTGAGGCTGGGGAATCACTGCCTCAGCTGATGCCTGGGGAAAAAGATACGCCCTCATCTTCTCACTTGGAAGATAAGGGCCAGAGGTGTTCTTCTTGAAGCCCCTTACCCAAGTACGAAGCTTTTCCCTAGCTATATCCCTTGATTCCGCCGTTCTAGGGGAATCAAAAGCCTCAGTAATCAGGTTAGTGCATACAGTACATACCTGAGGGTCCCAATACTGGAGATCATCCTTGGAGACAGCGCATGCTGCGTGTCTCCTACAACACTCATGTCCGCAGAGGTTTTTGCTGCGGACATTGCAGAAAACATTTCCGCATTTCGGAGGGTCCTCCTGTAAAGAGAAGAAATTTCCATGAGTATCAAGTGAACTATGTATCACTGGATATGCATATTATAGCATAACAATTCATAAATGAAAGACACACACTTGTGTTTCCCTCACAACCCATTGTTGCAGCCTTCCGGATAATAAAATCAAAAATGGTTTATCTCTACTAGAGTAACCAATGCAAGGTTTCCAGAGGAAACAGGTGGAGCTCACACCTAGGCAATGATTTTAAAAATCCTGGATAATAGACGGGGAAGAACTCTGCTTCCTGTCTGAGAGCAACAGCAAAGGGCTGTGTAAGAAAACACAATAGTGTTAGAAGATACAGTGCTGTACCTAAACTTTTACTATAGTTTTCTTCTTACTGTATATGCTATACAGAAGAATACTAGTACAGTATAGGAGGATGTGTGCCGGCCTGCCTTTGCCGGCCGGCACACACCACAATTAGCTTTAAAGTATACTACTTAATAGCTATAGGGCGGCAGCCCTCTGGTTCAAATGCCTGTGCCGGCGGCAGCAGCTGCCGGCCAGTAACAGCCAGTGTTGGCCGGCAATGATTGCCGGCCAGTAACTACACAAGGTAGTACCCAGCTGCCGGCCACACTCTTGGTGACCGGCAGACAAGGACTGACATAAGCCGGCCGGCAAAGGTACAAGACCGATGCCAGCCGGCAGCAAAAGAACCAGAAGACTACCCCTGCCCGGCTGCCGGGACAGGTACAGCACTAGAAGAAAATAGAATGGATGCCGGGATAAGAGTGTACACAACCCCCCAAGCCCGGCAACCGAAAGAGTGCGTATAAGGAAGGGGAGAAACTTAATTCAGGCTTCCTTGACCAATGCCGTCCGGCTCTGCCGGCAGGCATGGATGAGGGACCAAGA
>NC_090744.1:80576131-80578631 GCF_036898095.1 Palaemon carinicauda | reverse complement strand
TATATATATATATATCGAGGATTTATATAATATAGCGTTTGTCAGTGCGTATGGGCCAGGTAGTGAGAAAAGTGAAGAGGAGCGGAATGAGTTCTGGAATAAATTAACTAGGTGTGTAGAAGGACTGGGTAGAAGGAATTATGTAGTTGTCATGGGTGACTTAAATGCTAGAGTGGGCGCTGGAGAGGTAGAAGGTGTCATTGGGAAGTATGGTGTACCAGGTGAAAATGAGTGGTGAAAGACTGGTAGATATGTGTGTTGAACAAGAGATGGTAATAAGTGCTAGCTTTTTTAAAAAGAAAGATAAAAATAAGTATACATGGGTAAGAGTGGCAAATGGAAGAGTAGTAGAAAGGGCATTAATGGATTATGTGTTGATAACTAAAAGAATGTTTGGAAGATTGAAAGACGTGCACGTGTTTAGGGGTATGGCTAACGGTATGTCTTATCATTTTTTGGTGGAAGGAAAATTAGTTGTAGCAAAAGGGTGGGGGAATAGAGTAGGTGGATGTAAAAGAGAGCTAGTGAGGGTTGAAGAGCTAATAAAACCGGGGGGTAAAAAGTAAATATCAGGAAAGGTTGAAAATGGCATATGACGAGGTGAGAGTAAGAGAAACTGGTAATTTAGAGGAAGAGTGGAAGTTAGTAAAAGAAAATTTTGTCGGGATTGCAAGTAATGTATGTGGCAAGAAGGTTGTTGGAGGCAGCATGAGGAAGGGCAGTGAATGGTGGAATGAAGGAGTGAAGGTAAAAGTGGAAGAGAAAAAGAGGGCTTTTGAAGAATGGCTGCAGAGTAATAGTATAGAGAAGTATGAAAAATATAGAGAGAAAAAGTTGGAAGTAAAGCGCAAGGTACATGAGGCAAAGATGGCAGCTGACCTGAGGTGGGGTCAGGGATTGGGTCAGTCATATGAAGAGAATAAGAAGAAGTTTTGGAAAGAAGTGAAGAGAGTAAGGAAGGCTGGCGCAAGAATTGAAGAGACAGTGAAAGATGGAAATGGAAGGTTGTTAAAAGGAGAGGAGGCAAGGAAAAGGTGGGCGGAATATTTTGAAAGTTTGCTGAATGTTGAGGATAATAGGGAGGCAGATATAATTGCTGTTCCAGGTGTTGAGGTGCCAGTGGTGGGAGATGAGAATGAGAGAGAGATTACAATAGAAGAAGTGAGGAGAGCACTAGATGAAACGAGAGTAGGAAAAGCATCTGGTATGGATAGTGTGAAAGCTGAGATGTTGAAAGAAGGGGGTGTGACTGTACTTGAATGGTTGGTGAGATTGTTTAATATGTGTTTTGTGTTGTCAATGGTACCAGTAGATTGGGTTTGTGCATATATTGTACCACTATATAAGGGTAAAGGAGATGTGCATGAGTGTTGTAATTCAAGAGGTAATAGTTTGTTGAGTGTAGTTGGAAAAGTGTATGGTAGAGTAATGATTAATAGGATTAATGATAAAACAGAGAATGCAATCTTGGAAGTACAGGGTGGTTTTAGAAGAGGTAGGGGTTGCATGAATCATATTTTTACAGTTAGGCAGATATGGGAGAAATATTTAGCAAAAGGTAAGGAGGTGTATGTTGCGTTTATGGATCTGGAGAAAGCATATGATAGAGTTGATAGGGCAGCAATCTGGGATGTGATGAGGTTATATGGAGTTGGTGGAAGGTTGTTGCAAGCAGTGAAAAGTTTCTACAAAGGTAGTAAAGCATGTGTTAGAATAGGAAATGAAGTGAGTGATTGGTTTCCGGTGCGAGTGGGGCTGAGACAGGGATGTGTGATGTCGCCGTGGTTGTTTAACTTGTATGTTGATGGAGTGGTGAGAGAGGTGAATGCTCCAGTGCTTGGACGAGGATTAAAACTGGTAGACGAGAATGACCATGAATGGGAGGTAAATCAGTTGTTGTTTGCGGATGATACTGTACTGGTAGTAGACACAGAAGAGAAGCTTGACCGACTAGTGACAGAATTTGGAAGGGTGTGTGAGAGAAGGAATTTGAGGCTTAATGAGGGTAAGAGTAAGGTTATGAGATGTACGAGAAGGGAAGGTGGTGCAAGGTTGAATGTCATGTTGAATGGAGAGTTACTTGAGGAGGTGGATCAGTTTAAGTACTTGGGGTCTGTTGTTGCAGCAAATGGTGGAGTGGAAGCAGATGTACGTCAGAGAGTGAATGAAGGTTGCAAAGTGTTGGGGGGCAGTTAAGGGAGTAGTAAAAAATAGAGGGTTGGGCATGAATGTAAAGAGAGTTCTATATGAGAAAGTGATTGTACCAACTGTTATGTATGGATCGGAGTTGTGGGGAATGAAAGTGATGGAGAGACAGAAATTGAATGTGTTTGAGATGAAGTGTCTAAGGAGTATGGCTAGTGTATCTCGAGTAGATAGGGTTAGGAACGAAGTGGTGAGGGAGAGAACGGGTGTAAGAAATGAGTTAGCGGCTAGAGTGGATATGAATGTGTTGAGGTGGTTTGGCCATGTTCAGAGAATAGAAAATGGCTGTCTGCTG
>NC_090744.1:80573640-80575631 GCF_036898095.1 Palaemon carinicauda | reverse complement strand
ACTAGCCATAGACGGTTGGCTATCCTGCTTAACAAATGAACTGAAGAAAACTCAAGAGATGGGAAACCCCTGGATACGATTGGATAGCTGCTAAGATGATAATGGCTGAAAATTAAATGACCTCCAGGATACTTACAAGACCATTTTGTAGAATATAGCATGAGGAGACAAAGCTTGATGGAATTTCTCTTAAATATGTGAATTTGATTAAGTCTGTTTATGAGCGTAGCAAATGCAAAATTCACTGGAAACGACTTTCCAGTGAACAGCTGAGTACTCCAAGTAAATTTGGTGTCACCTATGTCGTTTATTTTACTCATGGATGTTGTAATGCGTAGAACAGTCAGAGATGGCGAATAAGGATTAGACTGGATTGGTGATAGGAAATTAACAGATCTAGAATATGCTGATTATGCTGTCCTTATTAGCAGAACATCACAGGATTTGCAATGCATGCTTACCAGAATGCATGAAATATAACACAAGGTTGGGCTCAAGTTAAATAGAAGAAAGAGAGAGATGATGAGAACAGAACATGCAATGGAAGATGAAATATCATTGGAAGGAGAAAGGATTAATGCGGTAGAATCATTTAAATATTTAGGAAATAGGATCTCCAATTCAGAGTCGTTAGAATTAGAGTTTAGTGAAACATTGAAAAAATTCCATCGCACAATGGGTAGGTTAAATAAAATTAGGAAATCAAATCACCTGAAATTACATATAAATATCAGACTATACAAGAGTTTAATGAGATTGTTGTTACTATATGGACATGAGTCATGATATGACAATGAACCATCTCCAATAGATTTAGTAGATTTGAGAACAAAGCCTTCAGAAGGATATTGTGATTTAAATGGTAGGACGGGATTGAAAAGGAAACTATAGGAGAGATTACTCGAGTACCATATGTGGATGAGATCATGATGAGGGGTAAAAGGAGATGGTTTGGGCATGCTCTTCGCACTCCCTCAAGAGGTTTTAGCTTACCAAACGTTCAGCTGGGCTCCACAACGCACTAACAGGGTTGGAATACCTAGGCTTACATGGCTTAGGACCATGAAGCATGAAGTAGGAGATAATGAATGGAGAAGTATTAAATTGAAAGATTAAGATAGAGACGACTGAAGAAATTTAACCGAGGCCCCTTCCATCAATAGACGTAGGAGGAGTTGATGATGATGATGATGATGATGATTGATAGACAAGATGAACAGTCTAGGAAGTAGAGCAATGAAATCCTTAAATGGGGGTGTGGATAAGTTATCTTCAGTTGCTAAAATGTTGTTGATACGTTGACCTAAGTCTGTCAGACCAATATTTTTCTTATGCTTTCTCTCATATATACCATTGCTGGGGAGGGCAAATTACAGACTTTGCCATATAACAAACTTATCAATATCCTACATCCTTATTGGTTTCCTTTAATTATAACAGCCATTTCAATCATACCACAGGAGCTCCTAGAGCGTGTTTTCTGGTGCAATCTGGACCCTACGTTGCACCCTATAACAAATCACGGCTTAGGAAGTTAAGTTAGGGATACTTCCACAGAGGAGGGGATTTTCAACAAATCTCAGTTTGTCCCCCAAGTGCTGCCGACGGTAAAAAGGTGATACAGACCTTGAACAAACACTAGCTGAATTTAGTATCTAGGTAAAGATATATGGTTTCCCATATATTATATATATATATATATATATATATATATAGATATTATACATATATATATATATATATATATATATATGTAAGAACAAATATTACTGATTATTTTTATAGGTTATAAAAACCTAAATGTATCTCTGATTTAAGCAACAACTCTGAAGTACGCTCCAACTCCGCACCAGTAACAATGTCCGCTTCACACTCCATTCGCACGTCACATTAGTTTTTATATATATATATATATATATATATATTTGTATTATATATATATATGTGTGTATATATATGTGTATATATATATATATATATATACACATATA
>NC_090744.1:80563640-80566140 GCF_036898095.1 Palaemon carinicauda | reverse complement strand
TTAAATATATGTTACAGTACCGGACATGTTTACTGAACTTTTTGATCACCCCTCGTGTGTGTATATATATATATATATATATATACATATACATATACGTATATATATATATATATATATATAAATATGTTTACATATATTTATACATATACATATATGTATATATATAAACATATATATATATATATATATATATACATATATATATATATATATATATACATACATATATATATACATACATACATATATATATATGTGTGTATGTGTGTGTGTACTATATACACACACACACACACACACATATATATATATATATATATATGTTTGTATATATATATATATATATATACATACATATATATATATATATATATGCATATATATGTATATATACATATATATATATATATATAGAGAGAGAGAGAGAGAGAGAGAGAGAGAGAGAGAGAGAAGTTCCTTCGAATCCTACGTGAAAAAAATTTATCAGAAAAATCTGTGCTAGTGAGCCATTAAGTGATGACTGTAAGGCAATATGAACACATGTGAACTTTATTAAACATTTTGGAATCTATATTCAAGGACTTGGTAAGAAGAATGTCACAAAAGCTCAAATAGAATCAAACGTGAACTAGCATGATTAGACAGGCTAGTCTATTAACAATGCAGGTAAGAGCTATTGATAAGAAAAAAAAACGCTCAAACGTTACAGTGTACAAGCGTGTATGAAACGTTTGCAGTTCATATATCTCCCTATTATGACTTACATGTGAAATTAATGCCCTGCTCTAAAGAGCCGTACTGTAGGCGAGTCTTCTGGCATGAAATATGCTAGTTTATGCATTCAATGTAGACCCAGTCTTCATTTCTACAAGTGTTAAAACTTGCTAGTGTGGTTGCACAGGAAAACGTGTTTTTGAATTAGTATTTGTTGGTATGTGTTGCTTCACTGGGGGCTTGTAAGTCTGGCGGAACGAGTAAATTTTCCCACAATGTGACGTAGGTGGTGGATATTATTGGAGGAGGTTGTAGACGGAAAAAAATCGGTAGGGACGACCAATGGGTCACCACATACCTTTTCAACAGCCGAAAATTCCAGAACGTCTTTAGGAGTGGTTCTTAGTCCCTGGAAGACCCAGGGAAACTGGGTAAACCCGTTGGAGTCATTGCAGCAGAACATCATTGCAGCTTTGAGGGTATGGTGAAAATGTTCAACCATTCCATTGGCACCAGGGTTGTAAACTGTTATCCGATGTACTGTAGGGTGATGCCCAAGAAATACGCTAATGATGTCCACAATTGAGAGGTGAAAGTGGTACCCCCTGACAGAAGTAATATGCTAAGGGGTACTGAATCTCACCATCCATCCTGAGAGTAAGACCCAGTACACAATATGATTCATGTATCAGCCTCGTGATGCAGTAGTGCTGTCGAAATAAATTGCTAGCGGCCCAATTGTACTGCAGCACTGCTGAGCTGCTCACTTGTTTTCGTGCGCTAGATACCTAGTTGCAGTTCAGCTTTCATTAAGAGAGGATGTATACCGATGATCTCTACCAGGAGATCCTACTGTTATTATTATTCTTATTATTATTATTGAAATGAATATTACTAAAATTCATCAAATTATTATGAAAAGTATTACTATTATTATGATTAAAATTAGTATTAAAATAGAATGAAGTGTTAGTCCTTGTTCACTCAATGGAAGACAGTGAGTTAGCCATTGGCACTAGAGAGCTGAGTGAGCATTTTTGCACTTTGAACGCTGATGCAACACTGAGCACTGACACAGAAATTGAGCCGGCCCAACAACGCGTTGGTGTGCGATTTCCTGTTAAAAAAGTCGTTTTTCAATACATCCATTCATACTGAGTGCATCGTGAATTATAGTGTGTACTGGGCTTAAGGCAGATGGACATGGGAATAGCTTAATGCCAACGAGCGAAGTGGTCAATGACAGTAAACAGGTAACGATATCCTTGGGATGGGGACCTACTATATCAATGTGAATGTGGGCAAAATGATGCTGAGGTTGAGTAAAGGAGCCCACTCCTTATTCTCCTGAGGTATGCCAAGAAGTACAGGTGTGGACCCAATCCTTAGCATCCTTAGTACTGATGTGCCAAATGATTTTCGTTTTCAGTAACTGTGCAGTAGAATAGTGAGAGGAATTTGAAAGGCCGTGAATGAAATTAAACACCTGTTAGCGCAAGGGAGTAGATATCCATGGTCGTGGTCAACCAGGAGGGTGGTATTGGAGTCATCGAGAGGGATATCTCCTAACGGAGGGATGCGAAGGATGACCTATATGCTTGGTATTCTCGATCTTTTTGTTTGGCTTCTGGCAAGGTGTATAATCCAATCCCAGGTGAATGGCAGCCAATGTGTTACTTGACTGGGCATCGGCAACAGGATTCATTTTTCAGCCACAGTGGAGAGATGTCGGAGTTGATGAGCGGACCAGGTGTTGGACTGTCGAGTAAAGGTGTGCACCAGA
>NC_090744.1:80551140-80553640 GCF_036898095.1 Palaemon carinicauda | reverse complement strand
TTCAGATACCTCTAATTCATTTCCAGTTTCTGCAGTATCCCTTTACAATCATAATAAAAAGACAGTCATTTGGACAATAGAAGTTAAATCCCTCCCCACTCAGGATTAGACCCATAATTATGAAGGAAGAGGCAAAGTTCTGCCAACCAAGATCAGAAACCATACTTCTCAACCCACCATTTATGTAATCCATAGCAATTCAGTTAAATTAACTCTTAGGAGTTAATATGATTTAAAAACACCAATATTCTACCTGAGGTTCTGAAATGAGCGGCAAGTGCACTACAAAGTGAGCCTGTAGGAGCCACAAAAGAAGTTGGAACCTTAACTCCTTACCAATGAGTTTATTGAAGCGTTCCACCCAACCAATGATTAAACTGAACCCATTTGATTTGAGAGACTAAGATTTAACCTTCATGTTGGGCAGAAATTTATTCAAATATCAGCCTTTCTACACATAATTCAGTATCTCTTTACGAATGTCATAAATTTTCTTTCTCTGACCAATTTGCACCACTATCTCTATGAAAATTTTGACCTGCCAGATAAATATAACTCACCTTATCTAAAATTCCATTCAACACTAAATCAGTGTCTGCCCTTCACTACATATTGTATAGATAGTTTGTCTTCATGATGAAGGCTTTCGATAAAACTCAGTAGTCATAATTTACGCTACAGTATTTATCATCAACATTCTTAAAAACCTCTTCCACATCTATTGTATAAAGGTATTACTCTAGACGAACAAATGCCACAAGAGCTTTTTCCTTTTTTTCATCAGACAGTTCACATGGCAATTTCGGGGCATATTTAATCCACACCCCACGCACATGCTCCTTTAATACTCTTCTTCCCTGGTATATCATTTCAGAATAAAATCTATCAAATACCTTCACTAATTCTCAGAAATGTAGTACCTCCTAAAGTTCTTAGTTCATAGTCTCACCTTTACCTTAGGTAATGGGAGAGTTGTTCCTCCTACCCATTTATTTAGAGCTTTTGAATTATTCATACATATACCCCACACCCCCTGGTCTGCTACTAATAATTGCCTCAATACCCAAGCATTTCGTAATTTCATCAAGTCTTTGTGTTGCTTCTTTCTTTTAAACTCTTGATTAAATTTTTACACATTGTCAATATATATTTACTGAAGCTTTATAAAAGATTGAATCATTTATACTACACTCAAATCATTCAGCTCGCCCTTTTCTATCCCTCATATTCAATAAATCTTCTCGATACTCACTATATCATACAAGGAGGAATTTATCTTCATACAACAGGTATTATTTGATTCTTTTATTGATTAACTATTTCCTTTTGTCAAATTCAGGCCCCATCTTCATAATATGTCCTCATTTCCTCTATCTCTCTTTCTTATACAATTTTTGATATATTGTTCCGCACATGTTGCATACATGCTCGTAAACTGTAATTTTTTTTTCTTTTTTATTTTTACCTTATCATTAGTTCTTTCCTGTACTGTTTAAATACCAACTTCTAAGAACCTCATCTTTCATGTCTAATTTGGTTTGAATTTTTGCCATGTTCTTGTTCGAAAGTCCTGATATTTAGGCGCGATGTCTATTTAATGAAGTTTAGTTGCATTCACCACTCCTCTAAGTTAAAACCTGACTGCTCACTCGCACATGGGTGACCAGTGGAGTGTCTGCTCTCTCTTGACCACCCCGTCACTGCTTTGCCTTACTGTTTGAGGATGTCGCTCCCAAAAACTACCTCTTCGGTACATTCCACCTCAACAAAATGTCTGCTCATTAATAGGGACTAAGTGTTCACCTGATTCTAGCATAGTGAAGTCTAGTTTCACGTCAAGGGCATGACTCAGTCAAGCACCAAAGCAGATTTTGTTCTCGTGGCAATCCCTAAGGACACTTTCCAGGAAATTTCCAATTAGCTTTGCGAGCTAAGTGACACCCCAATAGCGTACGACGCTCTAAAAGAATACCTCATGGAACAATAACTTCCATCGCCAGTCTCCAGCGTAGCCAAACTTTTTCAGCTTTTTCAATAACTGTTGGGTGACCAAAAGGTGTTGCTCACCCTCAGGGAAATGACCAGTATCGCTCACCTGCAACCTGCCACAGATGGCTCTCATTGTTAAATGAACCTACTTTGTGCCTCTTGGGTACGACGCTTACCAGAACATGTATGCGCCACTATATCCGATGTCAGTATTTTGTCCATGAAGGACCTGATGACAAAAGTCAACACTCTTATGGATAGCCACTTTACCACTTTAAAGAACTCCATCAAGGCTTCCACTACTGACGAAGACGATGGCTATCCAATATCGGCCAAAGCTGACTTGAATATGGTAGAACAGAAGTGGCCACCCCGTGATTTGCTGGGGTCGCGAAAAAAAAACTTCTAACAATCCACCAATCCTTCACGCCCCAAATATTGACCTCTACAGCCAATTACTAACACCCATCGGGGCAGATATGCTACTACCACTCCAGACTCGGGGCTGCTG
>NC_090744.1:80536140-80546140 GCF_036898095.1 Palaemon carinicauda | reverse complement strand
AAAGTAACGAAATGAAACCAAGTAAGGAAGAAATGAACATTAATTTAACAAGATTTATACTGGAACCATTATAATAGATGAGTAGAAAAGTTCCAAAACAAGATCATGGAAAATTATAAAAGAGGTAATAAAGAAAGGTATTGATATGAGGGTAAAATTCAAGTGAGATAAAATAGAATTAGTATAACAATCCGAAACAATAAACAAACTAAAGAATTTAGTAAACACAGCCGGACCAGAATTGGGCAAACAATAACGAAAGGTAGAAGCACTAAGTTAGTGAAAACAAAACTTGGAATGAACTGCCAACACACATTTGCTTTGATGGAGGAAAATGGATATATCCATAAAAGGGATGAAATGATAAAAATTGAACACAATCTATATACAATGCTATGCGATAGCTATATAAGACATAGCTTTGCCGATAAAAGTGATGAAACTCCTGAGCCGATCCCCAAATGTAGCAGTAGTACTGAAGAAAGCCTTAAAAGGCATGAAAAGAGGCAAAGCAGTAGATAACCTAACAAATGATTCAATAATAGATAGAGGATATTCTACAGTAGTCAATTTCGCTAATCTTATGCAAAATGTTTGCAAAAACAAATATCATTTATCATTTCACAGAGAGAGATAAAAAAGATTCTGAAAAAATACCACCCAAGAAGTTTACTCTCAGTTTTGTATGAAATATTTAATAAAAATCATACCAGGGAAAGGTATACTTTAATCAGGCAAGAGAGCAGGCAGGTTTTAGAAGCAGACATTCAACAACTAACCATATCTATGAAATTAACCAGCTAATGGAAATAAAGACAGACCACTACGAATGGCATTTAAAGACTGTGAAACATTTTGATTTTGTCAAAACTTTAGCAGTAATGAATCACCTTCAAAGGCAAGGAATAGATAATACTTATATAAGAGCACTTGAAGATACCGGTAGTACAGCAATCCTAAAACTATATAAATTCAGTGATAAAATTCAAAATAAAAAATAGAGTTAGACAAGGAGACTTTCTCTCTATTAAATTATTCACAGCATGTCTAGAAGTTTTCAAGAAATTGGGAAAATATAGGAATTAACATTCATGGGGAATACCTTAACAACTTGGGATTTGTAGATGATTTAGTTCTATTTAGTGAATTATGGAAGGAATGGCGAAAGCTGATGAGACATATAAATAAAGAAGGTAAAAATCTAGGACTGAAGATGAATATGAGCAAAACTAGGAAATTTTTCAATTAAAATGCGGAAGCAACAAATAAGGTTAAAAAACGATCCTCTAAAGATTGTTACAGAATATACGTACTTAAGACAGACAGTGAGTGTTTCCCCAGGATATAGGACCACGATTAAAAGAATAATAAACGTAGGATGGAGAGATGTTGGTGAATATAAAGAGATTATGAGAAAATAAAATGCCACTTCTATTAAAAAGAAAAATATTTAATTAAATGATTCTACAATTAACAACTTCACATTGCTACTAAAGTATTAGAATATAAGCTGGTTACAAATCAAAGAACTAAAGAAAGAATAATTGGATTAACACTAAGAGACAGAAAAAGCAAGAATGAAAAGAGACCAAACTAGGTAAAAGATATTTTAAAATGTAAGAAAAGGAAATATTCGTGTGCAGGAACTATGATTAGAAGGACAGATGATATTCGGAAATTAAAAATAACATAATGTGTCCATATACACAACAACCGAAACAGGGGAGGGGAAACAAGATGAAACATTCATAAACAGAGAGAGTTCATCATATGATCGTACCTGTATCAACTATGGAAATAACTAGAATGGGATTTAAACTAAGAGACAGAAAGAACAACATAATTACAAGAGAAAACTAATTAGAGGATATCCTAACATATAAAAATATGAAATGGACATACGCAGAACATATAATGAGAGCAAAATAACCAAATGGGTCCATAAAGATTGCAAACGAAGCAGGGAAAGGAAATTAAGATAAATGGTTCATGAGAATGGATAATATACTGACATATGTATATGTATACACATACACACACACACATATATATATACATATATACATCTATATATATATATATATATATATGTGTATATATATATATATATATATACATATATATATATACATATATATATATATATATACATATATATATATATATATATATGTATATATACATATATATATATATATATACATATATATATATATATATATACATATATATATATATATATATATGTATATGTATATATATATATATACAAATAAATTTATATATATATACTTATATATATATATAAACCGCCACATAGGATCCAGGAGTAGTCACGAGGCCTATTGATGGGGGTGTCAGGGGGCGTGAAAAGGCCGATGACCAATGGGACAGCGGTCAGCCCAATCACCACCCCCGCAGTTTGGTGCAAAAGGGGGTTTAGTCGACCTAGGAATGGATGGGCATTTTCTTTCGCTAACCAACCTCCATAAGAGGAACATCATCCTCCTTTGCTCTCAAGACTCCATCAGAGCATGACCTGTGACACATCCTCCACAAAGGAGGAAACAAAGTCCTTTTTATCAAGGTAAGATGTGTGTACATTGAGATCCTCATCATCCCTACCCAGCCTTTCTTCTCCTTCCCTTATCACATCCCATTTTTTTTCCTTTTATCCTTTAACGAAAGATCATGCACAAAAAACCTTTGTTATCCCATTCATGTGTCCCACCACGTGTGCTGTTTGCTCCTAACCCTAATTAGTTCACCCTTTAAAAGTGTTGATTACCATGTGTAGTGTTTAATTTCTTAAGTTTTGCATGTTTATTTAACTTTCTTAAAGGTTTTTTTTTTCAAACAACTTCATCGTGTTCCCAGCCCGTAGAAGTTAGTGATCGTGTCATAATTTAATGTATTTCCCTTTCCAGGGAATGAGAGTGTGGTGCTGAAATCGTCCACGGTCCAACCAACTCCACGTGAGCACGTGTCACAATCTAACTGACCGTGAGGTACCTCGTGGCTTACTTGAAATATAATTATCTGTTGTGCTCCCCTTTTTATTAATTTTCTTATTCAAATAGTATTGTAAATGTATTTTATTTTTGTCGGTATTCGTTGTCTTATTACTGACTGGTGAGCTTATCATTATTCTCTTTTTTTTTTTTTTGTTGCCCTTAGTTCCTTAAGTTAGGCCAGGCTCACAAACACGGGCGTAACGAAACTGGCGACCTTACCAGGACTAGCGAAGACAAAATTTCAAATCATTTTATTCACGTAAAATTCCCCCTTTTCTGTATTTTAGCGACTTGACGGATCTCAATTTTATTTAAGGTAAATTATTTTATCACTGGAGCTGGACCCGTGGGTGAAAATCGCCAAAACATTTAATTTTATTGTTAAAATCTTGTTTATTTGTGTGTGTGTTTGCACCGCGAAAACCTTTTGTTATTAAAAACCACGTGGTAGGCTTCACTTCATTTGTTAAGCAGGATAGCCAACCGTCTATGGGCGAGTTTATCTTTGTTTATTATCGCAGTGATTAACAAGTATCAAATATATTGTGCAGTGAGTGAATGTTTAATTTTGTGTTAAAAATAATTGAAGTGAAATTTATGAAAAAACGTAATAGGCTAGACACGTGTTAATTTCCAGTGAGGCATAATTTCTCTGTAGGGTAATAGTAAGAACACGTGACATTCCTTGTTTTTCCAATTTTTTTCTTTTGATAGTAAGGATATGTAATTTCCTTTTCCTTTTTTTTCGTGGGATATTATATTTTTTGTAACTCATTTATAAGGGATAATTTTCGTACGATTGTGTTGAAATTGTTAACCAAAAGATAAAGGATTTACGATATCACATATCTAGATAAAATATTCGGGAAGTGTAATTTCTTCCATTCATTTTTCTTTATCAATTATAGCTTCGACATCAAACACACTGAATTCATTTATGGGCATATTAAGATCTTCATCAGCTTCAGGTATATCAATCAAATTATACCATTCGTATTTCCTATCCATAGCCTCACTAAAGTGTTCCATCCAACGCTGTCTTTCTTCACCCCTCTTTTTGATGAGTATAGGCTTCTTTTTCTTTACACCAGTAGAGTTAACTCTAGTCATTGAAAGTAAGGTAGCATGAACATTAATTTTCATTTTTTAAATAAATTTATGAATAAGCGTGTTGTGTTTTTGTTTCGTGGGCTCTTTTTTATATTAATTTCCGAGTTTTCAATGGCG
Organism: Palaemon carinicauda; assembly: GCF_036898095.1. Taxonomy (NCBI): domain Eukaryota; kingdom Metazoa; phylum Arthropoda; class Malacostraca; order Decapoda; family Palaemonidae; genus Palaemon; species Palaemon carinicauda. The sequence goes on along the minus strand of NC_090744.1, from coordinate 80,541,899 downwards.
CATGTTGAATCCCTTTAGTTTATAGACTGACAGAACCTGAAATTCTGAGATCGTAACAAGAATTTTGTCTTCTTACGGACATATGGTACGGTTGATCCTTGAACTCATGAGCTGCATACAATATATCAAGACTTTGCAACCATCATTTCAGGGATTTATGCAGTGTTAATATGTTGTGGAATTTTGCAGTAATAACACCAAACGCCAAATGAACATTCATCTTTTGAACATTAAATATTTATGAAAGGTACTTACTTCACAATAATAGCTTCCTATCATTATAAAATTTCTGAAAATAAAATGTATATTAGATACGATATATTTGCACTCCTATTTATATGTCAAATGTCACAATTATTAATCCAGCTGCATTAACTTTTCAATAGATCAATGATTTACAAAAATATTTTTCAAGTTGAACTAATATCTAATTTTTACTGCATTCTTTCTCTTAACAGAATACTTAGAATGCATAGCTAGAAATTTATATCCCTGAGTTAAAATAATACATTATATGATATAATATAATATTATATATTAATTCCGTTTTAACTTTTATTGAGAGTACCAACACAGAGCTTTACATCCACAACTTTTCCTTTCATTCAAAACATGTATAGAAAATTGTAATAAGTAATTCATTTGGTAGGCCCTACAGGATTTATGACCACAAGCTCATTAAGGCAGAAATCAAACATCACTTTGAAACTTTTCTAAAATTAGGTTTCCCTAGGTTTGCCATTACTAAATCACTTAGCAAAGCAAGGTAAAGATTTACTGTCCCTTAAATAACGCTGAGAGCATTCCAACTAGTATGATACTTCTTCCGTCTCCCCTACCTTGCCAATTAGAAAAAAAAAAAAATATGAGAGTAAACATTAACATGCTGTAGGTATCACTTTTAGTTACAGCAATACCATTAAGCGTAACGAAACATAAAAATAAAAGACGAGAGGAACACAGAAGGAAATGGGGTCTACGTTACGTCATGTCATGATTGCAACAAAAGTGTTTTAAGTGAGACAGGCATTGCACTGCAAATTCGTTTGCAAGAACACAGAAGGGCTTGCTCTATTGGCTTCGAAAAGTGCTGTAGCTAGTCATTCGCTATATCTCGACTATAAAATAAATTTTAATAATACCAAAATATTATATAAAGACTCAAATATGGACGTAGGAGAGTAGTTGAGGGAGCCTTGATTCATGTAATGGACACGTTCGATAATAAAAAAAAATCTTTTAATTAGAGACGACATTATTAGTAATGTGATTTTTAGAAATATTTTTAAATTCTTTAAGGCTGCCAATACTTCTGCCGAACCTACTGCTTCCTCGTGGAAATGATAATATTGATCAGAGCAATAATGCCAACAACAACGAAGAGCTACAGTTGCAGGATACCAACATCAATCTTTTGTCAAATAGACCACCTCCAAGACCATTGGAGAGAATCCGTAATAGACGACAAAAATATTTAGTTACCCAGCGACTAGCTATTTTAACATGAAAACTTTCCACTCGTTACAAAAACTGTCACTTCTTTTTAATCTCATGTTTTAGCTCCAACAACTGCTTTGGTGTAATTACTTTTATCCTAGTAATTATTATTCATTTTTAGTTTAACTTTTGAACATTGAAAAACTTTTATTCTTCACCTGAAGAGGCACTTGAAAAAATTGTGAAAGCTCCAGCAATTTTCAAATATACAAACGCATATGATTGTGAATTTTAATACCTAACATCAACGGATATGACATGGTGTTTTATTCAAGTAAATATAATATATTGAATTATAATATAATATAAATATAAGGTAATATAATATAATATGATATAATATAAAATAATATAATTAATATAATATATAATAATATAATATAAAATAACATATTAAAATAAACTCTAATATATAATATAATATAATATGATATGGATGTTTCATATTGAATGATATTAAATATAACCAATGACACAACTCGACATAATTTTCGAATTGTCAAAACAAGTCAGTTGACCTAATTCTTATTTTTTCTGCAGTTTTATTATTATTATTATTATTATTATTATTATTATTATTATTATTATTATTATTATTATTATATATAAAAATAGATAATAGATATATATATAAATATTATATATATATATATATGTTATATATATATATATATATATATATAAATATTATATATATATATATAAATGATGCAACTGGGTTCTTAAAGTTACGATATAGTAAATGGGAGTCGCAAGCATTTCACGTAGCCTGCAAATAAGTTCCAAAGTTTGCTGTGGTAAAGTACACTGATGCAAGGGTGGTACATTCATCAGCATACCATACAGTATGTTTCCTAAAAACTAAATGGCTCCACCCTTCTGGCACTAAATAATCCAATATATATATATACTATATATATATATATATATATATATATATATATATATATATATATATATAACTCCTATGTTGATTGTACTTCAGAAAAAGAATATGTAAATTAGCTCAAGATAAAAAAAACTTTATATTGTAATTTTTGAAATAAAAAGAGATCTCAATAAAAGAGGATGAAATAATTCTATTTCTAAAGGGAAAAGGATTAAAGAAAAAAACCTTTACTCTGAACTTTCTAGGAACCCAACTTTCTTCTCTGAGTGTCTCAGTCACCTTTGAAGGAAAGTTCTGATAGATTCAATAGACTGAAATTCAGAGGGTTTTATTTAATGAAGCAAACATCACTGAAAAACGGAATAATGATAATCATAATCTCTATCCAAGTTTAGCGTTTGGATGTGTCAAACTCAGCTCTGTCTTCCATTATTCTCTGATTCTCTGGTCAGGATTACCGATAATTATTCATTTCTCGGGAGACATGTCTAGGCATCGTTTCTATTCTGTTGGATTGGAGCAGAGTTGTAATTTGAAATATTACAAAAATAGAATGACGTCATTCATCTTTGAACACGAAATCCATTTTGAGTATGATCTAATTGTAGTAACGAAAGTAAAACTGGATAGTGGGAAGCTCAACTAATTACTGAATACAGTATACCAGGTATGTCTACTGATGACAAAAAGATTGACCTGATAAATCATGAGAAACCACGAGGATTTGGAGAGTGATATATTATTCAAAAGAAGGTGCAAAGTATATATATATATATATATATATATATATATATATATAGATAGATAGATAGATAGATAGATAGATAGATATATATATATATATATATATATATATATATATATACATACATATATATATATATATATATATATATATTATATATATATACACACACACATATATATAAATATATATATATATATATATAATATAGTAATATATATATATATATGCATTGTCAAATGTTTGCTCCACTATTGTACATATTAAATATTATAAATTGTTTTTAGTACTCTTTTACTTTCTATATGCACGACCTCTGTTGATTCCTTTCTTCACTTTCTTAGCCTTTCCTGGTCCAGTGGCCTGTAGAATCTGGTCTTTGCTCACCAGGAACAAAGTGAAGGGTAAAGCTGCTTTGTTGCTTCACAACTAGTAAGTGAAAAGACTATACAGTGTTAAAGAAAACTATCTGGATGCGTACACCATTACCATAGAAGGGTATAGATAAATTTTTAGAAATTCTGTTAAAACTTTCCAATCAAACTTTTGTTGAATTTTATAGTGTCAAAAAAAGGCAGTTGAATAAGTGGTTAGAAAGGTCAGGTGTTGATAACTTCGAATCATTTAAGATTTGATTCTTCTAGAAGAATTTTTGAGGAAAGTGCCTACTCATATTTCAACCTTTATTAATTTTTATAGGTGAAACACTGGTAAAGAAGGCAGCTAGTCTCAACCGATGATTACCACTTAATCCATAAATCACAAAAAGGGTCAAACTTACAAATCATCTCCTTCCTTTTCCAAATCTCCCCAGGTATCTGTGCTTATTGCAAGAAAGAGGGCCACACTATTGAAAATTAGCCACTTCCTCAGGACAAAACTTCAAAAGCAAAAGAAGGTACAAATGCCCAGTCCAAGGAGCACATGCCATGTGACTACTCCAATGGAAGGATTGCAGCATTTTGAAGGATTTATTTGTGATGTTACTGTAAATGGTACTTTCACTGAAATGCCTCAGATACTATGGATCTTCTCAGTCTATATTGGCAGACTTAAGTTCAAAGAATTTAACTTATACTAAGGAATTTAATAACCATTCAGATTCAACCCTCTTCCAGGATTTGCGTCTTGCTAAGTGGGAAATTGTTAGTCCTTACTTTACTGGAAAGGCTAAAGTAGCTGTGTTAGACCAAGCCTTGCCGTGTTCTCCAGTAAAGCTGATCTTGGGTAATGATCTAGCTGGGTCACGGGTGAAAACTAATTCTTATTATTTCAGATCCTGAATTCGTAATCCAACAAGAATGTAAGTCAATAGAATCTCCACCAGCTATAATTCAGGTTGTGACTAGGAATACTTCCAGGACAGGACCTTTGAAAATGAGAGTAAAACTACTGGAAGAACTATGGAGGCCTTAGACTTAGTAAACATAGGTAAGAAAGAGTTTACTGAGCTTCAGAAAGAGCACTCCAGCCTTAGAAAACTTTGGAAAAAGTTGAGAATTCCAGATGAAAATCCTAAATTTCCATATTTCTATGAGAATAAAGGTATTCTCTGTAGGCATTTCAGGTCACCAGAAAATCATTCTAACTATACTTGGAGGGATTGCCACCAAATAGTCATTCCTCAACCTCTAGGACAGTCCTTGTTAGACCTCGATCATCCTGCAGAATCCAATTAGGGGTCAACAAGACATACAAAACAGTAAGTGAAGACTATTATCAGCCAGACCTTGGTAAAGATATTAAGAGCTATGTAGCTTCATGTCACCATTGTCAAGTTACATGTGAACCTAACCAGAGAATCCAGCCAGCACCACTTCAGAACTCAGTTTGACAAACTCATCATAGATTGCGTTGGTCCCTTACCAAAGACTAGAAAGGGAATGAATACATACTGACCGCTATGTGTCCCACTTCAAGGTACCCTTTGGCATTTGCAATCAAAAACATAAATGCAAAGACTATATTACTAAACCTTAGGAAGGTTTTCACTGTTTTAGGATTTCCTTATGAGTTACAATGTGACCAGGGAACTAATTTTATAAGCCATGTCTTCAAACAAGCTATGCATACATTGAATATTCATAATGTTAACTCCTCTGTATATCATCCACAGACAAATGGTGCCCTGGAAAGGTTCAATCAAACCTTGATGAACCCTTTTGCGTAAGTACAGCAGTGAAACTGCAAATCATTGGGATGAGGACCTCGATCTCCTAATGTAAGTTTTTCGATGCACTCCACATGACTCCACAGGGATATCTCCCTTTGAGGCATTGTTTGGTCGTCGACCACGAACTGTATTGGGTATGGTGAAAGAAAATATTTTGCATTAGAAACCAGAGGAGACTACTAACACGTTGCTATATATAAAAGACCTTAAAAGTAAGTTTCATCAGATAAATGATTTGGTATGTTCTAACTTCCTTTCCTCACAACAAGTAATGCTGCAACAGGAGAACAAGAAAGCCAGGATAAGGGAGTTCCAAAAAGGTGACCAGGTACTTTTATACCATCCAATTCCAGGAGCACCAATGAGAGAGGAGTTTGTTGGCCCATATTCAGTATTTCTAAGGTAAACTAAGTAATTAGTACCCCAGATAGGAGGAAGAACACACAATTAGTACA
>NC_090744.1:80522017-80530640 GCF_036898095.1 Palaemon carinicauda | reverse complement strand
TATATATATATATATATATATATATATATATATACAGTATATATGCATATATATACTTATGTATATATATAAATGTATATATATATATATATATAACGGATTTTGAGCGAAGCGAAAAATCTATTTTTGGGTGAGATAGCCATGTCGTCCTGATGGAAGTTCCTATAGGGTAGCTTCCTAGGGTATATTACAACTACGGCGATATTCCCAGAGAATTTACCTTAAGGTACCAGAATTCTAACTCCTGGAGCGAGTATCCCTCGTGAAAGGGATATCGCGACATATCAGAGGACGTATTCTAGACACGTCACATGGCAATCTACGACCTGAATAGAGATTCGTCTCGTAGGAGGGAGATTGACGAGATACGAATTCGGGAAAGAAAAAGGGGAGCCGCTCCCAAGGCATCCCTATCCCCCGATTCGTATGCGTGCCTGGCGCCAATCCTGGCGCCATCTGTATTCCTTGTAGCGTACACGAGGTGCTACAGATACTGTATGTAGGGAGGGGTCCTACAGCCCTTTCTTAGAAAGGCAAGGGCGGGTCCATCAGGACGACATGGCTATCTCACCCAAAAATAGATTTTTCGCTTCGCTCAAAATCCGTTTTTTTGGGCTCAAGCCATGTCGTCCTGATGGAAGTGTACCAGAGCATTACTGTATCTGTGGATTCTCAGAACGTGCCGTACTCCCCGGAGATATTTATTCCCGGTCGACTAGACCTAGAGACCTAAGATGTTACCGTTATACATCTTTTCAACTAACTATAAACTATGTTAGAGCTTCCTGCCCCCTACAGGGAAGAGTCCTACTAGACTCTGGAAAGTCTCGAAGAGTACATATATCTATGTATGAATACCAGGCAAGCTAATATAGTGGTCTCGCCCTATATTAAGTAAAGCATAGTTTGTATAGAACCACTGCGTCAATATATTGACCAGTCATCCGCACAATACTTGTATTGGACAAAGGTTTATATCCGCATAGGAAGAAACTAATAAAACCGCCCTCGTCCCTTTATGGGACGGAGTCCTCCCATTAGGGGACTTACATAAACCAATGCAACATAGCTTGCAAAACAGAACAATTCTATCAGAATTATCCCAGATAAGATACATAGAATTAAAATGCTCAATTATACCAATAAATTGACACAGGTGAAAGAGACGCAAGGTTCTCAAGAACAAGTTTATTGACAGATAATAAACAGACAGGTTAACAACAAATATATATATTTATATAAAAGAGGGTAACCCAAAACTTTAAGCATAAGTATGATAGTAAACAGAACTTGTTTATCTGAAAGAAAAACCATTAAACACCACTTTAATGAGATACCAAGGTATCAAGTCATAAAAAATCTGTATTACAAATCAATCACATTAGCGTTAGAAACGCTTGGCACACATGTCTGAACTTATGCAAGGTTCACCTTTGAAGGAAGGAACAGTCTATATGGGCACTTGGTGCCCTCATTTAGTTTGTAGTACAGTATGTACCTACACACTCACCCTGGGCTTAATCGTCCCAATTAAGACCACTGTTCCTCGCAGAGTTAAACAGTAGGGTTAACTACACGACCCACTGCTACCACAGATCTCTTAAGTTCCTCTACTTGCTTCGCATAGTGGCGAAAGAACACCCTGGAAGACTTCCAGCCCGTGTATGAACGGAGATGTTCAAAATCCATACAATTAAAGAAATTTAGGGATGAGGCAACTTTCCTCGGATCGTGACCTGCGGGTGTACTGTCAGGATCCGCTCTGCGAATAAAATATGTCATTTTCGCTCTGAGTTGATTCAGAGATAAATTTGAGCCTGATGTTTCTCCCCTGAATAGTTGACTACCCTTGAAGTCTGAAGTTCTACGAAGATAGACCTTTAGGCATTCTACTGGACATAGAGATGCATCTTCTTTCAGAGGACAGATTCTCCAGGGACCCCACCTGTTGGTGGGTAACTCATTCTTGGCGAGAAACGTAGGATCCGGAAACAGGTTCAGCTCCCCCCCATCCAGGAACTGAACACGACCTGCCTCTCTCGAGAGGGCTACGATCTCACTAACCCTGGCCCCGGACGCGAGTGCAAATAGGAAAATAACTTTTTGCGTCAAATCCTTTAACGCACATTCTTCATTGCTCAACAAGGAGGCGAAATGAAGAACTTTGTCTAAAGACCATGAGATGGGCTTTGGAGGTGCTGAAGGTCTGAGCCTAGCGCAGGCTTTCGGAACTTTATTAAAGATCTCGTTACCTAGGTCGATCTGGAAGGCAAATAAAATGGGTCTCATCAAAGCCGATTTACACACTGAAATCGTGTTAGCTGCCAATCCTTGGCCATGGAGATGGATGAAGAAAGATAAGCAGAAATCTGTTGAGATCTCCTGCGGATTCTTTGCCTTTACAAAGGCCACCCATTTTCTCCAAGATGACTCATATTGCCTTCTAGTCGATTTGCACTTGTATTCCTCTAGGAAGTCTATGCTGGCTTTCGAAATCCCGAAGCGCTTTCTCACCGCTAGGGCGAGAAAATCATGAGCTGCAGGGTCTGGGTTTTCTGTAATGAAGCGCAGACAGTCGACTTCTGGACTCGCTGGGTCAGAACTGGATGTGGGTAGCGGCACGAACTTCATCTGTAGTTCCAACGCCAAGGGGAACCACATGCTGTTCGCCCACTTGTGGGCCACTATTGCCGCTACCCCCTTGAAGGATCTCAGTTTGTTGAGGACCCTCAACAGAAGGTTGTGAGGAGGGAACAGATAAATCCTGGACCATCTGTTCCAGTCGAGGGACATTGCGTCCACTGCTTCCGCTAAGGGGTCCTCGTACGGGGACACGTACAGGGGCAACTTCTTGTTGTCTTTCGTCGCAAAGAGGTCTATTTGCAGTTCTGGGACTTGATTCAGAATGAAGGAAAATGATCCTGCGTCTAAGGACCATTCCGACTCTATCGGTGTGAACCTGGATAGAGCGTCCGCTGTCACATTGCGGACTCCTTGAAGGTGAACTGCCGACAGGTACCACTTCTTCTTTCCGCCAATCGGAAAATGGCTAACATCACTTGGTTGAGAGGTGGTGACCTCGACCCTTGTCGATTCAAGCATCTCACAACCACCTCGCTGTCTGTCACCAATCTTATGTGGATCGAGTGACGCGGGGAGACTTTCTTTAAGGTAAGGAGCACTGCCATAGCTTCTAGAAAGTTTATATGAAAGGTCCTGAATAGCTTGGACCAAGTCCCCTGAACTTTTTTCCGATGAGAGTGACCTCCCCATCCCTCCTTTGAGGCGTCTGAGTGAATCGTCAACGACGGGGGAGGTGGCTGAAGAAGAACAGACTTCTTTAGATGTCTGGCTTGGGACCAAGGTCTGAGAAGAGTACGTAGCCGAGGCGGCACTGGTCTTCTCAGGTCTCTTCGCGCGTTTGATGCATACCTTCTCCAAACTCCGGTTGCATCCTTTAGCTGTGCTCTTAGCACTGGGTCTGTCACTGAAGCAAACTGGAGAGAGCCTAGTACCCTCTCCTGTTCGCGTCTTGATATCCTTTTGGAATCTAGAAGTCTCTTGACAGAGCCCGCTATCTCCTTCCTTTTCTTCATTGGGATGGAGAAACTGTGTGACAAAAGGTCCCAGTGGATTCCCAGCCACTGGAACTTTTGGGATGGAGAAAGTCGAGACTTTTTCTTGTTGATCTTGAAGCCTAGGTACTCTAGGAACTGGATCACCTGACTGGAAGCTTGCAAGCATTCGGTCTCGGATGCTGCCCACACCAGCCAGTCGTCCAGGTAGGCTACTACCTGAATTCCCTTTAGGCGTAATTGTTTGAGAGCTGCGCTCGCAAGCTTCGTGAAAATCCTTGGGGCTATGTTTAGCCCGAATGGCATGGCTCTGAAGGCGTACAGTTTTCGTTGTAGCCTGAATCCTAGGTAGGGGGAGAGTCGACGGCTGATTGGAATGTGCCAATAGGCGTCTGACAAGTCTATAGAGACTGAGTATGCCCTCTTGGGCAGTAAGGTCCTTATGTGTTGCAGTGTTAGCATCTTGAATTTGCAATTCACTATGAACTTGTTGAGTGGTGACAAGTCCAGAATGACTCTGAGCTTTTCCGAGTCTTTCTTGGGAACACAAAACAGCCTCCCTTGGAATTTGATGGACTTCACCTTTCGGATCACATTTTTCTCCAACAGTTCTTGAACGTACTCCTCCAAAATGGGGGTGGAGTGTTGGAAAAACCGAAGGCATGGGGGTGGAGTGCTGTACCAGCTCCAACCCAGTCCATTCTTGAGTAGGCTTTGGGCCCAAGGATCGAAGGTCCAGCGATCCCAAAATTTCATCAGTCTCCCTCCTACCGGTATCATTTCACTTGGACTGCCGTCCTGAGGTCTTGCCTCCCTGACCACGACCACCTCTGAATCCCCTTCCCCTTGAGGGGCGCCTAGACGAGCCTCTGGCTGCTCCTCTAGGTTTTGCACGAAAGGAAGAAGACTGTCCTTCGAACGTTGGGGCGAATGTGGTTGACTGACCTGGCACCGCCTGGGGTACCCACTGAAAGGCAGTCGGGGTTTGTGCCACCAACTGGGGCACTGGAGGCAAAGGCAATTGCAGTTGCTGTTGCTGTCTATAAGGCTTGGCTGGCCGAGATGGTAGCCTAGTCTTCATATTCTTCCTCTTTGGTTGAGGACCCTCATCCGGGGAAGATTTTCTTTTGATAGCCAGGCCCCACTTCTGGAGAAGATTTCTATTCTCCACGGCGGCCTTATCAACAACCTCTTTGACCACATCGGTAGGGAAAAGGTCTTTTCCCCAAATGTTGGAGGAGATTAACTTCCTTGGCTCGTGTCTCACCGAAGCCCCGGTGAACACGAACTCCCTGCAAGCTCTCCTTGCCTTGACGAAGTTATAGAGGTCCTTCGTCACTGTGGCTAAGTGAGACTTAGCCACTACCATGAACATTTCATGGACCTTGGGGTCACTTGCCATCGTCTCGAGAGTAGTCTGATGAGACATTGAGGCAGCCAGTCTTTCTTTTGTCTCGAACTCTCTTCGTAAAAGAGATTCGGACAGCTTGGGGAGGTCCTCGCCGAATTGCCGTCCGGCAATATCAGCCTCCAACTTTCCCACTGAGAATGTTAGATGGACATCCTTCCAGTCTTTGTGGTCCATAGGTAGAGCCAGCGACAAGGGTTTACACTCCTCCAGGGAGGGGCAAGGCTTGCCGGCCTCGACTGCCTTTAGGACAGCCGTAAACCCTTTCTGTAAAAAGGGGAAGGCTCTATCAGGAGAGGACACAAACGAAGGGAGCTTCTTGCTCAATGCAGCTACCTTCGAATTCGAGAAGCCCCTCTCTTTCATCGAGGATGAAAGTAGGGCTTGAGCCTTAGCGTGGTCCATAACAATGACCTCCTTCGGCTCTGTCTCCTCCCTTGAAGCTGGTTCTTTTCTCAGCCGGACATAGCAGTCCGGATATGATGCCTTGCTGGGCCAGAATTCTACCTCCTCTAGGGGAACTGAACCCAGCTTATCCGAAATGACGATCTTTCCAGTCGTCATCGGCATGTGCTCAGCATACCTCCATGGGTTAGCATCTGAGCATATGGGAAGGTCTTTCACATTGAGCCTTTTCCGGGGCCCATGTGATTCTGCCAGGGACTGCATACGCAGTTCCATTGCAGCCGCCTTCTCCTGATTCTCCTTCTGCATTTGTTGGATCATTCCAACAATCGAAGAGAGGGCCTGTCCCAGTTCTACTGGGAGGCCAGCCGATGTTGAGGGGATAGGCTCCGGCATCTGAACCGGAGTAGCCGACACCTCGTCGACCTCATCCTCTACGACATCCGGGGTTTGGACTTGATCCTGACCTTCTGCCAGGAGGTCTTCTTCCAAACGATCGTCCAGGTCAGACATCCTGTCACACAACTGGATGTCTTGCATCGCATCTGCGACTTCCTCGTCCACCTGGACTTGATCTTGAAGGATCTCCTCTTGAGGCTGGGGAATCACTGCCTCAGCTGATGCCTGGGGAAAAAGATACGCCCTCATCTTCTCACTTGGAAGATAAGGGCCAGAGGTGTTCTTCTTGAAGCCCCTTACCCAAGTACGAAGCTTTTCCCTAGCTATATCCCTTGATTCCGCCGTTCTAGGGGAATCAAAAGCCTCAGTAATCAGGTTAGTGCATACAGTACATACCTGAGGGTCCCAATACTGGAGATCATCCTTGGAGACAGCGCATGCTGCGTGTCTCCTACAACACTCATGTCCGCAGAGGTTTTTGCTGCGGACATTGCAGAAAACATTTCCGCATTTCGGAGGGTCCTCCTGTAAAGAGAAGAAATTTCCATGAGTATCAAGTGAACTATGTATCACTGGATATGCATATTATAGCATAACAATTCATAAATGAAAGACACACACTTGTGTTTCCCTCACAACCCATTGTTGCAGCCTTCCGGATAATAAAATCAAAAATGGTTTATCTCTACTAGAGTAACCAATGCAAGGTTTCCAGAGGAAACAGGTGGAGCTCACACCTAGGCAATGATTTTAAAAATCCTGGATAATAGACGGGGAAGAACTCTGCTTCCTGTCTGAGAGCAACAGCAAAGGGCTGTGTAAGAAAACACAATAGTGTTAGAAGATACAGTGCTGTACCTAAACTTTTACTATAGTTTTCTTCTTACTGTATATGCTATACAGAAGAATACTAGTACAGTATAGGAGGATGTGTGCCGGCCTGCCTTTGCCGGCCGGCACACACCACAATTAGCTTTAAAGTATACTACTTAATAGCTATAGGGCGGCAGCCCTCTGGTTCAAATGCCTGTGCCGGCGGCAGCAGCTGCCGGCCAGTAACAGCCAGTGTTGGCCGGCAATGATTGCCGGCCAGTAACTACACAAGGTAGTACCCAGCTGCCGGCCACACTCTTGGTGACCGGCAGACAAGGACTGACATAAGCCGGCCGGCAAAGGTACAAGACCGATGCCAGCCGGCAGCAAAAGAACCAGAAGACTACCCCTGCCCGGCTGCCGGGACAGGTACAGCACTAGAAGAAAATAGAATGGATGCCGGGATAAGAGTGTACACAACCCCCCAAGCCCGGCAACCGAAAGAGTGCGTATAAGGAAGGGGAGAAACTTAATTCAGGCTTCCTTGACCAATGCCGTCCGGCTCTGCCGGCAGGCATGGATGAGGGACCAAGAGAGGTCCGGGCAGCACTCGAAAACATAAGACCCTTGCCGTCCAGCGTCTCTGCCGGCCGGCAATGGGCTTAGTCAATCCATATCCCAACCTATACTAGGTCCAGAAGTAGAATGACATATGGTACAGTAATACCCCTGCCGGCCAGCTCTGCCGGCCGGCAAGGTACAGTACAGTAATGGCTAGGCCATTATGGAGATAGAGGGGGAAGGGACAAGAGGGTCCTGCCAACCTTGCTTTAGTGACAGATCACCCGCAGCCAAGAACTCTGTCTTAGCCTAAGGGAGATCTAAGGGAAAGGGCCAGCGCAGTAGTATAATACCTGCCAGCTTCCAGAGCACCAAAGCAAGGAAGGCGTTGCAACTCCCAAGGGAAGATTTATCCTCCCCGAGAACAGCAACAGGACTTAGTCTGGTCGATCACACAAGAAGGAATCATAACTACAGAAACCTTCGACAGTGACCTAAGGGAGCTCAGCTCCCTTTGTAAGTGTTAGGTCAGCGAGGGAGACTCTGCCCCAAGCCAAACAACACGGACTCAGACTAAAAACTCTGTTGTTCTGTCACTCTTTGAACCAGACTCAGCAGGAACAGGAAGGTACAGTAACACCCTAGTATAGTTTTATCGAAAATAAATTCGGAAAAAAACCACTTAGGGATAAGCCCAAGGCTTAAACAGAGGGAAAGGGATTGCATACCTTCTCCGAAGAAAAGAAAGCAACCGGGGAGTATGATAAAGTATACTAAGGCTCCAAAAGCAATTAGCCTAGGCACCAAGAGAATCGATTACCTAATTCACCGAAACTCTCACGTATACAATCTTGGAAATATTCCACACAGTCTAAATGTATAAAATATAGCCTAAAGCTTCAATAAAATTTTAATTACACTCGGAAAAACCATAATCATGCATTAAGTACTAGGACCAAACGACTTGTCTACATGGCCTAGCGTAGGCCAGAATGGTGAATACTTCGCCAAATAATACTAAGCACGAAAGGAAATCCTATGTAAAGCTAAATAGCTAAATTTTATTAAGCAAAACAACCAGGAATGTCACTCTGACTAACTAATTTATACCTAGCGAGTGACAGTGTCCAGGACACCTCTGGTAGGCTACGGCTCTTGTATCAAAGATTAATCCTATTAATCACTCAAAATTTTACCAAGAGCCTACATTTATACATAACAGACACTATACTCAACTTATCCGAGGTCAACGAAGACGAAGAAGCCATGAAAAGTTGAATAAATCCAAGATTTGCGAGAAAAACAGGAAAAAACACCGAGTTGTTAAGCTACGCAAAAAGGAATACAGATGGCGCCAGGATTGGCGCCAGGCACGCATACGAATCGGGGGATAGGGATGCCTTGGGAGCGGCTCCCCTTTTTCTTTCCCGAATTCTTATCTCGTCAATCTCCCTCCTACGAG
>NC_090744.1:80509517-80514517 GCF_036898095.1 Palaemon carinicauda | reverse complement strand
GTTGAAAATGGCATATGACGAGGTGAGAGTAAGAGAAACTGGTAATTTAGAGGAAGAGTGGAAGTTAGTAAAAGAAAATTTTGTCGGGATTGCAAGTAATGTATGTGGCAAGAAGGTTGTTGGAGGCAGCATGAGGAAGGGCAGTGAATGGTGGAATGAAGGAGTGAAGGTAAAAGTGGAAGAGAAAAAGAGGGCTTTTGAAGAATGGCTGCAGAGTAATAGTATAGAGAAGTATGAAAAATATAGAGAGAAAAAGTTGGAAGTAAAGCGCAAGGTACATGAGGCAAAGATGGCAGCTGACCTGAGGTGGGGTCAGGGATTGGGTCAGTCATATGAAGAGAATAAGAAGAAGTTTTGGAAAGAAGTGAAGAGAGTAAGGAAGGCTGGCGCAAGAATTGAAGAGACAGTGAAAGATGGAAATGGAAGGTTGTTAAAAGGAGAGGAGGCAAGGAAAAGGTGGGCGGAATATTTTGAAAGTTTGCTGAATGTTGAGGATAATAGGGAGGCAGATATAATTGCTGTTCCAGGTGTTGAGGTGCCAGTGGTGGGAGATGAGAATGAGAGAGAGATTACAATAGAAGAAGTGAGGAGAGCACTAGATGAAACGAGAGTAGGAAAAGCATCTGGTATGGATAGTGTGAAAGCTGAGATGTTGAAAGAAGGGGGTGTGACTGTACTTGAATGGTTGGTGAGATTGTTTAATATGTGTTTTGTGTTGTCAATGGTACCAGTAGATTGGGTTTGTGCATATATTGTACCACTATATAAGGGTAAAGGAGATGTGCATGAGTGTTGTAATTCAAGAGGTAATAGTTTGTTGAGTGTAGTTGGAAAAGTGTATGGTAGAGTAATGATTAATAGGATTAATGATAAAACAGAGAATGCAATCTTGGAAGTACAGGGTGGTTTTAGAAGAGGTAGGGGTTGCATGAATCATATTTTTACAGTTAGGCAGATATGGGAGAAATATTTAGCAAAAGGTAAGGAGGTGTATGTTGCGTTTATGGATCTGGAGAAAGCATATGATAGAGTTGATAGGGCAGCAATCTGGGATGTGATGAGGTTATATGGAGTTGGTGGAAGGTTGTTGCAAGCAGTGAAAAGTTTCTACAAAGGTAGTAAAGCATGTGTTAGAATAGGAAATGAAGTGAGTGATTGGTTTCCGGTGCGAGTGGGGCTGAGACAGGGATGTGTGATGTCGCCGTGGTTGTTTAACTTGTATGTTGATGGAGTGGTGAGAGAGGTGAATGCTCCAGTGCTTGGACGAGGATTAAAACTGGTAGACGAGAATGACCATGAATGGGAGGTAAATCAGTTGTTGTTTGCGGATGATACTGTACTGGTAGTAGACACAGAAGAGAAGCTTGACCGACTAGTGACAGAATTTGGAAGGGTGTGTGAGAGAAGGAATTTGAGGCTTAATGAGGGTAAGAGTAAGGTTATGAGATGTACGAGAAGGGAAGGTGGTGCAAGGTTGAATGTCATGTTGAATGGAGAGTTACTTGAGGAGGTGGATCAGTTTAAGTACTTGGGGTCTGTTGTTGCAGCAAATGGTGGAGTGGAAGCAGATGTACGTCAGAGAGTGAATGAAGGTTGCAAAGTGTTGGGGGGCAGTTAAGGGAGTAGTAAAAAATAGAGGGTTGGGCATGAATGTAAAGAGAGTTCTATATGAGAAAGTGATTGTACCAACTGTTATGTATGGATCGGAGTTGTGGGGAATGAAAGTGATGGAGAGACAGAAATTGAATGTGTTTGAGATGAAGTGTCTAAGGAGTATGGCTAGTGTATCTCGAGTAGATAGGGTTAGGAACGAAGTGGTGAGGGAGAGAACGGGTGTAAGAAATGAGTTAGCGGCTAGAGTGGATATGAATGTGTTGAGGTGGTTTGGCCATGTTCAGAGAATAGAAAATGGCTGTCTGCTAAAGAAGGTGATGAATGCAAGAGTTGATGGGAGAAGTACAAGAGGAAGGCCAAGGTTTGGGTGGAATGATGGCGTGAAGAAAGCTCTGGGTGATAGGAGGATAGATGTGAGAGAGGCAAGAGAGCGTGCTAGAAATAGGAATGAATGGCAAGCGATTGTGACGCAGTTCCGGTAGGCCCTGCTGCTTCCTCCGGTGCCTTAGATGACCGCGGAGGTAGCAGCAGTAGGGGATTCAGCATTATGAAGCTTCATCTGTGGTGGATAATGTGGGAGGTTGGGCTGTGGCACCCTAGCAGTACCAGCTGAACTCGGTTGAGTCCCTGGTTAGGCTGGAGGAACGTAGATAGTAGAGGTCCCCTTTTTTGTTTTTGTTTTGTTTCATTTGTTGATGTCGGCTACCCCCGAAAATTCGGGGAAGTGTCTTTGGTATATGTATGTAGCTACATTATATTCACACACGCCCATATTTACATATACCTATAAATATGCGTGGAAGTTAGGTGGTAACTGAGAGACTGGATAATTACAACAGACTATCTACGCAGACTGTGAGCTTTTATAACACCAGTTTCCAAGAAAGAAGGTCACAAAATTTTAAACCTAGTGATACAAGTACATACAAACAGAAACAAGTTATCAGTGCGAGGGAAGAGTGATATGAAAACGACAATATATAAAAAAAACACAAATACCATTACAGTGCATGTGATACATGTGTGGTACATGGCCTCACCCCTAAAAAAGACATACATGTGTAATAAGGCACCCTGCTTTTGAGAGGGGTAGTATAGGCAGGTCATCTGACAGTAGAAATGCAGTTTTAGGTGATCAATGGAGACCAAGACCTCTTTGCTCCTCATGTTGTGGAGTAATGCTTTCGGCGTATGACGGATCATGATGAAAGGGTTAGTGCAAGAGGCAGTAACTGTGGCTTGCTAGTCTCGCTGCGTAAGAGGACGTATCTAGTTGAGTTCATATCTGTTGGTATGTGTTGCTTAGCTGGGGCTTGTAAGTCTGGCGGCATCTAGTAAATTTTCTAACAACGTGATGTAGGCACTTGAGATTGTTAGAGGAGGTTGCAGACAAAAAAAAAAAAAAATTGGCAGGGACAACAGGGACAACCAACAGTTATCCATATACCATCTTAGCTTTCTAGACATCCAGGGGATCCTTAGGAATGGTCCATAGTCCAAGGAGGACCCAGGGAAGTTAGGTAAACCAGTTGGATTCCTTGCAGTGGGATCTCAAAGCTGCTTTGAGTGTACGGTGAAAACATTCAACCATACCGTTGGCAGCATGGTTGTATGTGGTTGTTTGATGAAGGGTGATACCCAAGAGATTTGCTAATGATGTCTACAATTGGCAGGTGAAAGTAGTACCCCTATCAGAAGTAATATGCTCGGGAATACCAAATCTCGCTATATATCATAAGATTAAAGCAGATGTACACAAGGCGAACGTTGCATATTACAAGGGAATGAATTTGGGCTAAAGAGTGGAGCGGTCGATGACGGTAAACAGGTAACAAGGATAATAGTTGATCATGTCTAAGAATTCTTGCAGTGCTTTGACAGTTGAGGGCGTGGGGAAGCTCTGAATGGCTGCTACCTTTTTAGGGAGGGGGTGGACTCCCTCAAGAGTGATGCGGGGCCGTAAGAATGGTACTTAGTTGGCACCAAAGGTAAACTTGTTATACTGGATTACAAGACCGTTCTGTTGTAGGCGGTTGAGCACCATGTGTAGATGACAAAAGTGTTCCTCTATGGAGGAAGAGAACACAAGTATGCTGTCCACGTAACATACACAGAAGGGGATGTCTCCTAAGATACCGTACATGAGAAATTGAAAAGTTGCTCCAGCATTATGAAGGTCAAACAGGAGTGTTTGAAGGTGTATGTATCGAAGGGGGGGGGGGGGTGATGGTGATCTCCGGAATGTCTTCTGAGTTTATGGGCACCTGATAATACCCTTTCAGCAGGTTGAACATGGAGAAAACCTTCCCTTTGTGTAAGTAGGAGGTCACGTTGGCAATGTTTGGGATGGGTTAGTGATCCGGTTCTGTTTGCATTTTCAGGCACCTGTATTCCCCATATGAATGCAGAGAGACATATTTCTTCAGGAGGATGTGTAAGAGTGACCATAGGCTTGAGGGCATTTTGGCAAAGACTCATTTCTTCTATTGCGGCAAACTTTTGTTTAGTGGCTACCAAACAATCTGGTACAAGAGGTCTGAATCTGGCGAACACTGGGTGCCCTGTCATTTTGATTTGGTGATAAATACCGTGTTTCAAGGGAACTGTTGCTGTTTGAGGAAGTTCTGGATGGAAAGCTTCCAGGTACGATGTGAGGAGTTGAGTGTAGGCTTCCGTGGGTACTCTGATGTGGAGTGCGAGGTCAAAGAGGCTGGGTTGGAGAGGCATCTTTGAGTACGAATCCATGGTGACTAACCATCGGTGAGCTACATTGACCAGAAAGTGGAATGGAGTAAGGAAGTCGGCACCAAGGATTGCCAATGCGAAGTCAGCAATAAGAAACTTTTGAATATATTTGGCACTTTCAAACGATAATGTGAGGGATTCATAACCCTGGGTGGGGATTGCACATCTGTTGGCAGTTACCATTCAGATGTCGGCTGACCTAGACAGACTATGTTGTGTCCTGGAGAGTGGCCTTGTCAGAAGAGAATGGTAAGCACCCATGTCTACCAAAAATCACATGCCCGTATCTGCATTATATATAAAAATTAAAAGATTAGTGACAAGAGAGAGCCTCGCTGCAAGTGATGGCCAAATCATATGATTTATTGGTCACTGATAACCATTCGCAATTTTTTTTCCCAGCAGCCCCGCAATTGGAGTGGTGGTAGCATAACTGCATAACCTTTTGAAAGGTCATTAAGTCATAACTAGCTTACCTTCTAAAACTTTGGTAATGTTTCTGGTTTCTGATGCACAAGTTAATACTTGTAGGATCATTTGATTAAATACCTTTAATATGAGTGAAAGTGCCATTTAACTTATTATAATCTCACTTTGTTTACCAAAAGCTCTCCATCCTATGATTTTCTTTCTTTTAATTT
>NC_090744.1:80497017-80499517 GCF_036898095.1 Palaemon carinicauda | reverse complement strand
GACATCTCTCCACCATGGCTGTATTCAACTGCACCCTTCAACACGTCCCTTGAAAAATAAATACCATTGCCAAAGTCATGTCAAGAAACACATCAGCCACCATTATCTAGGATTGTATTCCAACGCCTTGGCAAAAGCCCAATAAAAAAGTTCTGAGTTCCAAGAATGTAGAAGATCTTGCACATCACTTCAGTGGGAAGATATCACCTTCTATGACTCCACAGCCACCCTCCTCTGTGATGTAAGTACTGGTAAACCATGAACTTGGATACCTGGCTCCATGCGTCGACAGGTGTTTGATTTCATACATGGCCTATCATATTATTTGTGTTGACCTACTGCAAAACTACTGAAGAAAATGTTCATTTGGCATGGCATTACAAAGGATGCTAAATATTCGGTTTGTGCCTGTACTTCATGCCAAACTTCAAAACTACATCGAAACACAGATTAAGGGGTGAGGTTCTTTCCCCAGTCTCAGTGCCGTTTTGGCTAGATTCAAGTCAGAAGAGTAGGTCGCCTACCCACATCACCAGGACTCTGTTACCTGTTTTATTATCATCAACCACTTGTTGGTCTGAAGCCATTCCCATGGAAACTGCAATGTTCACCTCATGTAAATCTGCCTTACTACCAGGTGGATAAGGATATATGGTATCCCTGAGCATATTACTTCTGACAGGGATACTGCTTTCACCTATCAACTATGAACATTATTAGAAAATCTTCCATGCTTTGCCCTACATCAGACAATCGCCTACAACCCTGCAGCCAGCAGAATGATTATATGTTTTCATCACACCATCAGTATCTCAGCAGCTGAAATGAGGTATAGCAAATCGTTGGACGTCTCTGCTTAATTTTTTCAGTCTGCAACCTCCTCTAACAATCTCCAGGACCTATGTCATGTTGTGGGGAAAAAATCCAACAAAGCAACACATACCCAAAGAATTACAAAGAGCAATGCACGTCATCCTGTGCAATAACACTAGCAAGCCGCCACTGATGACCCTTACACAGGCCTTTTACTCATGATCTGTTGCTCACCAGAAGTTTTATTAATTAACATTTGTCTCCTAAAATGTGCATATCTCTTGCAAGATGACCCACCTACATTTCACCTCTCTAAAGTAGGATGCTCTATTTCAGATATATGTCTTTATTAGAGGGGGGTGGGGGCGATCATGTTCCGCACGTGTTTTATGTACGTTCATACAATGTAATGCTATTGCTTTCTTTTATCTCTCACTCTGTCTTGCACTGATAATATAACAACCTCCTTAGGCTTGCCATCGCATGTTTTACATTGTTTGAATACTTGTAACATTCTTACTCTCAACTGGTTGTATATAAGCTTGTTATCTCTTGAATAAAGTTCACTTTCATTCACCTCACCTCTCTGTTAGCACCTAACAATCACTTTGCACACTCCATTCCTCCTCATACACATCTTAGGCACACTGGTTAGTCAACTAATCATAATTTCATCTTTGTACCTTAGAGCCTTAAATATAATTTTATTAGCTGGTTTCCTTCTATTCCTCATGCTTTTGATCGCTATAATCATATCATTGAACTCTGTCTCTCTTCTATCTATCACATTTAACCAATCTTCACAATACTCATTGTACTGCTCTTTGATACATTCTCTTTTGACCTTATTTCCACTATCATACTTCATTTCCTACGATTCAATCGAATCATTCAATTCCCTTTCCACCAGAAATTACTTCCCCATGCAACGGCGTCCTCTACTGTTTAAAACACGTAGATTTCCAGCCGCCTACATAATTTTTGTGTCGAATTTCTTATCACTCCCATGTTGTAAAGCGCATTACCTTTTATCTCTAAATGGCAGCACAATATTTTTATAGGGTAATCTAACTACTCTATGGTATCTCAAACTTTATATTCCCTTTCCCTATAACCCCTTGAAACAAAAAATATGCCATCTTTACTACATGTTCCCATTCACTAATTTGCAAACTCCTCATATACTCTTTCCAGTTCAATGCGTTTGACCTCAATATATTTCTCCTTCATTCGCTTCTTATTTGTCCCTTTCACTTACCTTTAGATGAAAATTGCTTCTTTGGCTTACAGTTATAAGCAAATTCACTCTAATTTCTGTCTTTCATATACAAACAGTATGCCATCAGATATACCTCGAAACTCTTTTTTGTTCTTATATTCAACACTTGACTTATCTATGAATTTCATACCAGAAAATACCATAACAATCTCTTTTAGTCACCCTTTTTCTTCCCTGATTTTTCCTGGAATGAAATCAAGAACTCCCATGTTGCTAATTATGTATAAGTGAATATGTGAGGGTGTTTACAAGAATCCCGTCTTTGATTTGGACGACATGTATGAAATAATAAAGGAACGACACTTTTTCTACCAGTTGAATTCTAGCTGGTAGCAAGTTGCTAAAAAATAAGTAGAAATTAATATTTTATTGCGATATGAATGCATTAGCCTTTAAAAAAATATAATG
>NC_090744.1:80489517-80492017 GCF_036898095.1 Palaemon carinicauda | reverse complement strand
GATTCTCTTAACGACCTCGGGATCAGGGCCCCAGGCGAAATCACACAAAGACAAGAGCTTGGCTCCGGCCGGGAATCGAACCCTGGTCGGCAAGCTTGTACAGACAGTGACTTGGCCACGAAGAAAGATAAAAGTCAATGACAATTCTTCTGTACTTATACCTGTCGAATTCAGGTATTTTGTACTTAGAATTGAAATCAACCCATCTTCACCATCGTAGCTAATTGGTAGTTTGTTACTTGGCATTCAATTAATGATAAATTTTGCACATTTTTACGTGTTTTTCATATTCAAATAAGCCATATATATTTTTGATACATTAATGTCTGGATTCTCTTAACAACCTCGGGATCAGAGCCCCAGGCGAAATCACACAAAGACAAGAGCTTGGCTCCGGCCGGGAATCGAACCCTGGTCGGCAAGCTTGTACAGACAGTGACTAACCCACTTGGCCACGAAGAAAGATAAAAGTCAATGACAATTCTTCTGTACTTATACCTGTCGAATTCAGGTATTTTGTACTTAGAATTGAAATCAACCCATCTTCACCATCGTAGCTAATTGGTAGTTTGTTACTTGGCATTCAATTAATGATAAATTTTGCACATTTTTACGTGTTTTTCATATTCAAATAAGCCATATATATTTTTGATACATTAATGTCTGGATTCTCTTAACGACCTCGGGATCAGAGCCCCAGCCGAAATCACACAAAGACAAGAGCTTGGCTCCGGCCGGGAATCGAACCCTGGTCGGCAAGCTTGTACAGACAGTGACTAACAAGTAACAAACTACCAATTAGCTACGATGGTGAAGATGGGTTGATTTCAATTCTTCATCAGGGTCTTCATTAGTAGTAGCAACAGGATAGTCGTCTTAAGACCTAAGAGTTGAGGTAGTCACCAATGTTACTCGAGCTGGTCCACTATTTACTATACTTTGGTACCGATTCAACAAGTTCACATGTACTAATTGTGTGTTCTTCTTCCTATCTGGGGTACTAATTACATAGTTTACCTTAGAAAGACTATCTAGGACTGTATATGGGCCAGCAAACTTCTCTCCCAATGGAGCTCCTGGAATTGGATGGTATAAAAGTACCTGATCACCTTTCTGGAACTCTCTTAACCTGGCTTTCTTGTTCCCCTGTTGCTTCATTACTTGTTGTGAGGAAAGGAGGTTAGAGCATACCAAATCATTTATCTGATGAAACTTACTTTTAAGGTCTTTTATATATAACAACGTGTTAGTAATCTCCTCTTGTTTTTGAAGCAAAATATTTTCTTTCACCATACCCAATACAGTTCGTGGTCGACAACCAAACAATGCCTCAAAGGAAGATATCCCTGTGGAGTCATGTGGAGTGCATCGAAAAACATACATCAGGAGATCGAGGTCCTCATCCCAACGATTTGCAGTTTCACTGCGGTACTTACGCAAAAGGTTCTTCAAGGTTTGATTGAACCTTTTCAGGGCACCATTTGTCTGTGGATGATATACAGAGGAGTTAACATTATGAATATTCAATGTATGCATAGCTTGTTTAAAGACATGGCTTGTAAAATTAGTTCCTTGGTCATATTGTGACTCATAAGGTAATCCTAAAAGAGTGAAAACCTTCCTAAGGTTCAGTAATATAGTCTTTTCATTTATGTTTTTGATTGCAAATGTCAAAGGGTACCTTGAAGTGGGACACATAGCGGTCAGTATGTATTCATTCCCTCTCTTAGTCTTTGGTAAGGGACCAACACAATCTATGTTGAGTTTGTCAAAAGGAGTTTAGGGTACTAGTACGTTCAGAAGTGGTGCTGGCGGGATTCTCTGGTTAAGTTGACCTATAACTTGACAATGGTGACATGAAGCTACATAGCTCTTGATATCTTTACCAAGGCCTGACCAATAATAGTCTTCACTTACTGTTTTGTATGTCTTGTTGACCCCTAAGTGGGATTCTGAAGGATGAGCGAGGTCTGACAAGGTCTGTCCTAGAGGTTGGGGAATGACTATTTGGTGGCAATCCCTCCTAGTATAGTTAAAATTACTCTCTGGGGACCTGAAATGCCTATAGAGAATACCTTTATTCACATAGAAATATGGCAATTTAGGGTTTTCATCTGGAATTCTCACCTTTTTCCAAAGTTTTCTAAGGCTGGGGTCCTCTTTCTGAAGCTCAGTAAACTCATTCTTACCTACGTTTACTAAGTCTAAGGCCTCCATAGTTCTTCCAGTAGTTTTACTCTCATTTTTCAAAGGTCTTGCCCTGGAAGTATTCCTAGTCACAACCTGAGTTACAGCTAGTGGAGATTCTATGGACTTACATTCTTGTTGGATTACGAATTCAGGATCTGAAATAATAAAATTAGTTTTCACCTGTGACCCTGCTAGATCATTACCCAAGATCAGCTTTACTGGAGAACACGGCAAGGCTTGCTCTAACACAGCTACTTTAGCCTTTCCTGTAAAGTAAGGACTAACAATTTCCACTTCAGCAAGAGGCAGA
>NC_090744.1:80482017-80484517 GCF_036898095.1 Palaemon carinicauda | reverse complement strand
TATATATATATACATATATATATATATGTATATATATATATATATATATATATATATATATATATACAGTATATATATAAATAATAATAATAATAATAATAATAATAATAATAATAATAATAATAAAACTTTGCAGAACAAATAAAAATTAGGTCAATTGATTTCTTTTGACAATTCGAAAATTTTGTTGAATTGTGTCATTTGTTATCCATAATATCATTCAATATGAAACAATTACATATTATATTATATTATATATTAGATTATATTTTATTACATTATATTATATTATATTATATTATATTATATTATATTATATCATATTATATTATATTATAATTCAATATATTATATTTACTTGAATAAAACACCATGTCATATCCGTTGATGTTAGGTATTAAAATCCACAATCATATGCGTTTTCAAAGTGCCTCTTCAGGTGAAGAATAAAAGCTTTACAATGTCCAAAAGTTAAACTAAAAATAAATAATAATTACAGGATAAAAGTAATTATACCAAAGCAGTTGTTGGAGCTAAAACATGAGATTAAAAATAAGTGGCAGTTTTGTAACGAGTGGAAAGTTTTCATGTTAAAATAGCTATTTGTTGGGTAACTGAATATTTTGTCGCCTATTACGGATTCTCTCCGATGGTCTTGGTGGTGATCTATTTAACAAAAGATTGATGTTGGTATCCTGCTACTGTGGCTCTTCGTTGTTGTTGGCATTATTGCTCTGATCAATATTATCAATTCCACGAGGAAGCAGTAGGTCGGCAGAAGTATTGGCAGCATTAGATAACTTAAAAATATTTTTAAAAATCACATAACTATTAATGTCGTCTTTTTAATTAAAAGATTTATCATGATCGAACGTGTCCATTACATGAATCAAGGCTCCCTCAACTACTCTCCTACCTCCAATATTTGAGTCGTTATATAATATTCTGGTATTATTAAAATCTATTTTATAGTCGAGATATAGCTAATGACTAGCTACAATACTTTTTGAGGCCAATAGAGCGAGCCCTTCTGTGTTCTAGCAAACGAATTAGCAGTGCAATGCCTGTCTCCCCTAAATAACTTTTGTTACAATCATGATATGAAGTAATGTAGACCCTATTTCCTTCTGAGTTCCTGTCGTCCTTGTTTTTTTGTTACTTTACGCTTAATGGTATTGTTGTAGCTAAAAGTGATACCTACAGCATGTTATTGTTTACTCTCATCATTTTTTTTCAATTGGCAAGGTAGGGGAGAACGGAAGAAGTAACATACTAGTTGGATCTCTCTCAGTTTTATTTAAGGGTCAGTAAAGTTTTTACCTTGCTTTGCTAAGTGTTTTAGTAATGGCAAACTTAGGGAAACCTAATTTTAGAAAAGTTTCAAAGAGATGTTTGATTTCTGCCTTAATGAGCTTATGGTCACAAATCCTGTAGGCCCTACCAGATGAATTACTTATTACAATTTTCTATACCTGTTTTGAATGAAAGGAAAAGTTGTGGATGTAAGGCTCTCTGTTGGTGCTCTCACAATAAACGTTAAAACGGAATTGATATACTATATTATATTATATCATATAATATATTATATTAAACTCAGGAATATAAATTCCTAGCTATGTATCATAAGTATTTTGTTAAGAGAAAGAGTGCTGTAAAAATTAGATATTAGTTCAACATGAAAAATATTTTCGTAAATCATTGATCTATTGAAAAGTTGATGCAGCTGGATTAATAATTATGACATTTTTAACATAAATAGGAATGCAAATATATCGTATATAATATACATTTTATTTTAAGAAATATTATGATGATAAGAAGCTATTATTGTGAAGTAAGTACCTTTCATAAATATTTAATGTTCAAAAGATGAATGTTCATTTGATGTTTGCTGTTATTAACATTGCATAAATCCCTGAAAATATTGTTGCAAAGTCTTGATATATTGTATGCAGCTCATGTGTTCAAGGATCAACTGTGCCATATGTCCCTAAGAAGAGAGAATTCTTGTTACGATCTCAGAATTTCAGGTTCTGTCAGTTTATAAACTAAAGGGATTTAACATGAGCCATTGAAAACTGGGAAATAAATATAAAAAGAGCTCACGAAACAAAAAAACACAACACGCATATTCATAAATTTATTTTAAAAAATAATATTAATGTTCATGCTACCTTACTTTCAATGACTTGAGTTAACTCTACTGGTGTAAAGAAGAAGAAGCCTATGCTCATCAAAAAGAGGGGTGAAGAAAGACAGCGTTGGATGGAACACTTTAGTGAGGTTAAGGATAGGAGAAACGAATGGAATAATTTGATTGATATACCTGAAGCTGATGAAGACTTTAATGTGCCCATAAATGAATTCAGTGTGTTTGAAGTCGAAGCTATGATTAGAAAACTCAAGAGATGGAAAGCCCCTGGATACGATGGGATAGCTGCCAATATGATAATGGCTGAAAATTGAATGACCTCCAGGATACTCACAAGATTATTTTGTA
>NC_090744.1:80467017-80477017 GCF_036898095.1 Palaemon carinicauda | reverse complement strand
TTCAATTAGTTCATTATGCATGTTGAATAAGATTTTTCATAATTCTGACCATCCTTTACATTGAGATCGCTCTGCACAATTAATTCCTGTTCATAATACTAGGCAGGCAGCTATTTCTAACAGCCAGGCCTTCTCCATCATGAGGGTCAATACTACACATATTCTAGAAGTTTTATTCAGCTGTTACCAAGTTGTGGAATGATCTTCCTAATCGGGTAGTTGAATCATTAGAACTTCAAAAGTTCAAAGTTGGAGAAAATGTTTTTATGTTGAACAGGCTGACATAAGTCTTTTTATAATCTATATATGACATATCTGTTTTGACATTGTTACTTGTTACTGTTTGTAAAATGATTTATTGTTAAATTTTTCTCATCATTTATCTATTTACTTATGCCCTTTCACCACTGGGCTATTCTTCCCTGTTGGAGCCTTTGGGCTTATAGCATCTTGCTTTTCCAACTAGGGTTGTATCTTGGCTACTAATAATAATAGTAATAATATTAATGAAGAGCAGTATTAACCTTTATGAAACATAAATTTAACTTTATAATCACTTAATTGCTAAGTCTTTTTCCCCCAAAATATTTTTTTATTACTCGAACTCCCATATATATATATATATATATATGTATATATATACATATATATATATATATATATACATATATATATGTATATATATACATATATATTATATATATATATATATGTACATATATATATATATATACATATGTATATACATATATATATATATATATGTATATATATATATATATATATATTTGTGTATATATATATATATATATAAAGTAGTTTTAAGAAGCCAATAATTAAAACGTGATGACATCCCTAGGGCCAGGGGAAGGGCGGTGTCTATTAGGACCGAGTACCCTGCTTTTCATAAGTCCTGCTATCAATGTGGATGTCTTGAGATTCAGGTAATAAAAGTTTGTGGCAGGCATAACAACTATTATTTGTGTTCGATCTACCGGAATCCAGACATGGATGATTCTATCTTCGATTGTCTTCTTACCATTCTGGCTAAGATACAAGAAGATGATAGAATGGCTTTTTTTGTCTTTGTTGGTGATTTCAATGCTCACCTTAGGGAGTGGTTAAGTTCTATCTCTCCTACCGATTGCCATGGCTTAAGAACATTTAGACTTTGCCTCTGAATCAGGCTGTGAGCAAATCATAAATGAAGCTATTCACAGGTCTGGTAATTGCTTGGACCTCGTATACACTGACTCCCCTGGCGTTATAACTAGTAAGTTTGGTTCTCCAGTCGGGACATCTGAGCATGCTTTGATTTCATTAGTAATGAAGACCTAGCAGTCTGTCCCTGATATATCATACTCTTGTAAAATTTATATGATATCCCAACCAGACTGGAATGGGATTTTGCATGATCTTTCGTGCTTGAATTGGTCACTAATTATATAGTAGTGTAGATCCTGTTGTCCCTTTGAATGAGAATATAGTCAATATAATTGATAGGCGTATCCCTTCTCGTGTGCTAAGGTACCGATTGAAGGACAAATCGTGGTTCAATGATGATTGTAGACGTGTTTATTTGGAGAAGCAGGAGGCCTATCATCTTTGGAAGGGTAACATATCAGATTTGACCTGGAACAACTTTACTCTGCTTCGAGCTTTTGCTCAGAGAGTTTATGCCTCAACTGAAAAGGAGTACAATTTAACCATAAAAGAAACCCTTTCTGGTACAACTTAGGACCATAAATGGTGGTCTACCTTAAATCTGCACTATGTGGTGTAGATGCAACAGTTCCTCCTTTACTTAAACCAGATGGCTCAGTCACTCACTGTCCAAAGGAAAAGGCAACCTTGTTGTTTTTGACAGTAAACAGAGTAATGAAAAACTTGAACTTCCTCATTCCTGTATTCCTGAGGCTAAACTAACTAGTTTAGCTTTTTGATCTCGTGAGATTAAAGATCTGTTGATGGACCTTGATGCTTATGGAAATGTAGACCCAAATGGCATTTTTCCTTTGTTTTTTATAGACAACCGATTTCTTAGCTCCAAAGTTATCTGTTATTTTGCGCAAGTTAGCAAAAGAGGAGCTTTTAGCACTTGTTGGATAATTGATAATGTTACTCCTCTATGCAAATGTGTTTGTGGTAGATCAAGTCCCACTGATTACCACCCAATTTCCATAACTCCCATATTATCTAATGTTTTTGAACGTCTTCTGGCAAAACGTCTTTATAGCATTGCTGAAGGTAATCATCTATTCCCTAGTTTGCAATTTGGTTTTCGTAAAGGCCTTATAGCATGTGATGCCCTTCTTACAATCTCCAATGCTGTACAGAAATCCCTTGATTGTGGTCAGGAAGTTCGTATGATCGGTCTTGATTTTAGTGCTGCCTTTGACCGCGTTAATCATTAGGCCCTTGTTTTCAAACTCAAACAGTTGGGAGTGGGTGGGTCGTTTCTTAGCATTATTGTTGATTTTTTAAGCAATATATATCAAAGAGTTGTTGTTGATGAGCACCATAGTGAGTATAGGAATGTGATATCCGGTGTTCCACAGGGTAGTGTTCTGGGCCCATTACTTTTCAAACTATATACACATGACATGTGGTTTGGCCTAGAAAACAGGCTTGTTGCATATGCAGATGATGCTACTCTAGTTGCATCAATTCTATCCCCTAAATGTAGATCTGGGGTTGGTGAATCCCTTAAAAGAGATTTAGGTAAAATTAGTGCATGGTGCAAATCATGGGGTATGAAGTTGAATCCTAATAAAACTCAAAGTATGATTGTAAGTAGGTCAAGGACGGTGGCTCCTCAACATCCGGATCTCATTATTGATAATGTTTCTTTAAATTTGTATGACTCTTAAAATTTTAGGTGTGATTCTCGAGAGCAAATTCATTTTTGAAAAACACATTAGGTCTGTGTCTTCTTCAATTGCAGAAAAAATTGGCTTATTGAGAAAGTCTTACAAGATTTTCAGTGATCAATCTATTCTGGCGAAGTGTTTTAATTCTTTCCTTCTACCCTGTTTTGATTATTATTCTCCTGTCTGGTCTTCAGCTGCTGAATTTCATCTTAATTTGTTGGACAGAAACTTACGGTTTATTGAATTTTTTATTCTTAATTCAGATAATAATCTTTGGCACAGTCGTTCAATTAGTTCATTATGCATGTTGCATAAGATTTTTCATAAATCTGACCATCCTTTACATTTAGATCTCCCTGGACAAATCTATCCTGTCCGTAATACTAGGCAGGCAGTTAATTCTAATAGCCAGGCCTTCTCCATCATGAGGGTCAACACTACACAGTATTCTAGAAGTATTATTCCAGCTGTTACTAAGTTGTGGAAGGATGTTCCTAATCGGATAGCTAAATCAGTAGATCTCCAAAAGTTCAAAGTTGGAGCAAATGTTATCATGTTGACCAGGCTGACATGAGTCTTTTTATTGTTTATATATGACATATCTGTTTTTGACGTTGTTAATAGTTTATATAGGCCATATCTGTTTGGACGTTGTCACTTTTTTTAGAATGATTTACTGTTATGTAAGGACACCGCTCCCTTCGTCGTCCAGAAGCAACAAACTGCTCATTTATTTGAATTCTCTTCTCTCCACACTGTGGTTTCCCATGTATATATATTCCGCTCTACCAGAGCTATATTTTGACATATGTATCATTTCATTGCATGTTTCTTTTAACTCATAATTCGTATATTTGTAAGTGTAAGAAAACATATATTTTGGCGGTCAATTCATTCTGACTTGGCGCCAGCGCCATGCTACCTTTCCGTCCGCACCTTGTAATATACTCCCATGCACGTTTGAATAAATTATCAGTTGATCTTGGTGACGCTTGTCTCACTGTCCTTACAACTGGTGACTCCGGAGTTGAAAGTAGCATCAGCGGTTTTGGCTTTGCCATTAATGGACTTATTACGGCCGTGCTACCTTCTCTCTACTCCGTTACCTTAGGCATGAACCTGCCTTTGGCTCTCCCACACTTCGGTGCATGTAAGACAGTAGGATGAGCTTAACCGACATATCAACTTCTGACCTCTTCGCCGACTCGTCGTCTGGCCACGATGCAGGAAGCAACACGCCCATCGCACCCAACGGCCTTCGTCCACGCCCAAAGTCAAACTGCCGCCCTTTTCTCAACACAACATCGCTTCCTGGTTCCTGAGAGCAGACGTACTCTTCCGTGTTGCTAGACTCAGCGACTCCTGCACCAAGGCTGACATCGTTCTCACCTCCATACCTGAAGAGGTATTCGACAAGATTTCCCCATGGCTCGACGCCCAGGCCGGCCAAGTTTCATACGATGACCTGAGAACGAAACTCATCGGTATCTACTCCCTCTCCGTCTCAGCAAGGGCACAGAAAGTCCTGGACCTCGCCGGCAAGCCCTTGGGTGACACCTCTCCTGTCGAGGCGTAGGACGAGTTAACCGGCCTGCTTTTGCTCCCCAAAACAGACAGCAACGGCCGACGACGTGAGATTAGCTTATCTCGCGAGATCTTTCTTCGACGCCTACCACAGGATGTAAGGGCCCGATTGACAGATGGCGACACGCTCCCGATGAACGAACTCCTGTCGAAGGCTCAGAAGCTCCACGAGGCCTCCAAAGCATCTCGCCTCGGAGCATCATCGTCAACACTGCCTTCGTTCTCTTCCTTCAGCAGCTGCCCTTCCATAGACTCCTCGGCAACGGCCCCCGAGGACAACGAGATCAACGTTCTATCAAGAAAGAAACCGCCGCAACCAACACGACAGAACCCTAGGACTAACCCAGCATGGTGCTTCTACCACCAACAGTTCGGCAGCGACGCCAAGAAATGTAGTGCACCATGCAGTTTCCCTAAAAGACGACGCCAGAAGCATCCACCTGCCACCATCACAGCCACAGGTAACCAAAACAAGAATGGTTTCTATATCCTCGATACCATTTCCAACCGTAGACTCATGGTAGACACCGGCGCAATGCAGTCAACGTTCCCACCTTCCAAGTCCGACCTAGACCGTGGTCCCGACAAAAACCCTCCCTCACTCATTGCCGCCAACGGCTCTCCCATACGGTGCTATGGGATTAGGACCCTCAAGATATCTATCATGGGCCATTCGTATTCTTGGCCCTTCGCCATCGCCGACGTCAATCGCCCCCTCCTCGGTGCGGATTTCCTTGCCCACCACGGACTCCTCGTTGATGTCGCTAACAAACGTCTCATCGACACGGGAACCTGCCAGAACACGGCCCTGCAACAACGTCCGTATCCGCCGTAACGACGCACCCCTACGCCGACCTCCTGCAAGAATTTCCCGAGGTTTTCAAGCCCGAGCTCCGACACTCGCCAGGTTCCCCGTCCAAGCACGGGATCTACCACCACATCACAACGACAGGACCTCCTACTTACGCCAAATTCCACCGCCTACCGCCCCAGAAACTGAAGGATGCCAAACGCGCCTTTGAGGACATGGAACGCATGGGTATCTGTAAGAAAGCACCGAGCCCCTGGGCATCGCCCCTACACATGGTAAAAAAGCCGGACGGGTCCTGGAGACCTTGCGGGGCCTACAGGCGCCTCAACCTCATCACAACGCCCGATCACTACCCGCTGCCCAACATGCAGGACCTAACGAACACGTTGCACGGCGCGAAGTATTTTACCAAGATGGACCTCCTCAAGTCTTACTTCCAGGTCCCCGTATTTACGGAAGACATTCAGAAAACTGCCACTGTAACGCCGTTTGGATCCTACACCTTCGCATACTCAACCTTCGGTCTACGCAACGCCGGGGCGACCTTCCAACGTCTAATGGATAGCATTCTGGGTGACCTACCTTTCTGCATCTGCTACGTCGACGACATCCTGATATTCTCGAAAACCAAGGAGGAACACCGGAGGCACGTCCGCACCGTCCTCAAACCCCTACAGGAGAACGGCCTGGTCGTACGTTTCGACAAATGCACGTTCGGTGCAGAAGGAGTGGATTTCCTTGGTCACCGCGTATCCTCGTGCGGGGTAAAACCCATGACAATGAAGGTCGACGCCATCAGAAAGTTCCTGATACCTACGACCATCCGTCAACTTCAGGAGTTCCTGGGGATGGTCAATTACTACAGGTGCTTCATCCCCAACATCGCACAAACCCTGTCACCCCTCGACAACGTCCTGAAAGGAAAAGTGAAAAAACTCGAGTGGGGTTTGCCCCAGCAACAGGCATTCGCCCAGACGAAGGATGCCCTCGCGAATGCCACCACCCTGGCTCATTTCGACGACAACGCGCCCCTGCGACTAACGACCGACGCCAGCAACGTCGCCTGTGGGGCTGTGCTGGAGCAACTCGTCGATGGGTCTCCTCGAACGCTTGCATTCTTCAGCAAGAAATTGAAACCCGCCGAAACAAGATACAGCTCCTTCGATAGGGAACTCCTCGCCGTCTACCTCGCCGTCCGCCAGTTCAGGCACATCTTGGAGGGCACTCCCTTCACAATCGCGACGGACCATCAACCCCTCGTACACGCTTTTACGAAATTGACTGACGCATGGTCCTCCCGACAACAACGTCATCTCGCAACAATCACCGAATTCGGGTGCACCATATGTTACGTCCCAGGAAAGAAAAATCCAGTCGCGGACGCCCTTTCAAGGATTGAAATTGACGCATTCCACCTGGGAATCGACTACGCCAATCTCGCAACCGAACAACGTACCGACCGAGAAGCACAGGATCACCTGACGGGGCCATCCGCGCACAAGATAAGTGCGATTCCCCTCGGACCAGCAGGAGTAACTATTCTTTGCGACACCAGCACCGGCCGCCCACGTCCCTGGATACCAGCCTCCTGCAGAAGGAAAATATTCGATATCATCCATGGACTTTCACACCACTCAGGACGCACCACCGCTCGCCTTCTGTCTGAAAAGTTCGTCTGGCCAGGGATAAAAAAGGACGCCCGGGAATGGGCGAAGTCATGCATCAACTGCCAGTCAAGCAAAGTCAGCCGTCACACCGAATCGGGGGTAGGCGATTTTCCCCAGCCAAAAAGACGTTTCGGTCACATACACATCGACATCGTGGGACCATTGCCCCCTTCTGGATCTGCTCGCTACCTGCTTACGATCATCGATCGCTCCACAAGGTGGTTGGAGGCATCGCCAATGACCGAAGCTACGACTCAAGCATGCGCCGAAGCCCTCCTGTCAAGCTGGGTGAGCAGGTTTGGCGTTCCTGACGACATCACGACAGACAGAGGCCCCGCTTTCCTCTCAGAAATATGGCTCGCTTTGGCGAACCCGATGGGGACGACGCTCCACAGCACCACGACATACAACCCCGCGGCAAACGGCATGGTCGAAAGAACTCACCGCACCCTCAAGGTGTCCCTGGTGGCAAGCTGCACCGACGGGGACTGGAAATCACGACTTCCTTGGGTACTCCTCGGGCTTCGCACCGCCCCTCGCGCAGACGGCGAACCTTCGCCCGCCGAAAAGGTTTACGGGGAGGCGCTCGCAGTTCCTGGCGAATTTCTTTCCCTCATCGACCGACGACACGCAGCTGGATCACCTAAGGGACATCGCCAGGAAGTTCAGGCCATGTCTCAAAACTTACCAGGACAGAACCAAGCACTTCACGCCAAAAAACCTGGATGACTGCGGGTACGTTTTCGTCCGTGTCGACGCTCATCGACAACCACTAACTAGACCTTATCGAGGCCCCTATCGGGTAATTAAGAGGACAACGAAAGCCTTCCTTCTCGACGTCCATGGCCAAGAGGACTGGGTCTCAATAGACCGCGTGAAACCAGCATTTCTCGAAGGAAGCGACACCGCCTCCGCCGGACCTGGCAGATCCAGAGTTCCACCTCAAAACAAGGCGCCTAACGAAAGAAAAATCATCAAACGATGACAAGAGGAAGAGATCCTTACGCCGACCGCCGGCGCCCCTCCGTTCAAAAACAAGAGGAACCCTCCGACGCCCGAAAAGATACGAAGATTGATCATCAGCCCTCTACGCTGCCCGATGTCTTGGGGGGGGGGAGTACTTGTAAGGACACCGCTCCCTTCGTCGTCCAGAAGCAACAAACTGCTCATTTATTTGAATTCTCTTTTCGCCACACTGTGGTTTCCCATGTATATATATTCCGCTCTACCAGAGCTACATTTTGACATATATATCATTTCATTACATGTTTCTGTTAACTCATAATTCGTATATTTGTAAGTGTAAGAAAACATATATTTAGGCGGGCAATTCATTCTGACTTGGCGCCAGCGCCATCCTACTTTTCCGTCCGCACCTTGTAATATACTCCCATGCACGTTTGAATAAAGTATCAGTTGATCTTGGTGACGCTTGTCTCACTGTCCTTACAGTTAATTTATTCTCATCATTTATTTATTTCCTTATTTCCTTTCCTCACCGGGCTATTTTTCCCAATTGGATCCCTTGGGCTTTGGCATCTTGCTTTTCCAACTAGGGTTGTAGCTTGGCTAGTAATAATAATAATATTAATAATAATAATAATAATAATAATAATAATAATATATATATATATATATATATATATATATATATATATATATATATATATATATATATATATATATATATATATATATATATATTATATATATATATATATATATATATATATATATATATATATATATATATATATATATATATATTTAAGAGAAGTCTCTCTCTCTCTCTCTCTCTCTCTCTCTCTCTCTCTCTCTCTTTTTTAATTGTATTTTTAAGTTCTCTGCAAAGGCTTGCCTCATTAGATACAAAACCAGCAACATTTCCAGTTTCGGAGATTCTCCAAATATTCTGGACACTTAAATTTCCACATATTACACAATACAAGCGTTTTGGAAACCTCCCTTGTCTCGGGATAAAATTTGCGTTGAGATTTATTGATAACTTCACTGAAAATATTTACCTTTTATTCACTGAAGTCTAAAACATACAAATCATTTCTTTGTAAAGTGCACTGGGAGCAAATTGAACATCACCGGGAAGATAATAAATGATAATTACTATTTCCATTATTAATAGCAAACCTGCAACAGTATATGACATAGGGCTTCAAAAATGAAAATAACCTACTGAGGAAGAGCAATAAGGAAATAAGTAAACTATATGAGAAGAAAATGATGATTAATCTAAAATATTTCAAGATCAGTACTAACGATAAACATCTATCATTTAGTAAACTATGGAGAGACTTATGGTAACCTGTTCAAGGAAAAAGCATTGGGCTGCCCGATCTGATCACCGGTGGAATAAAACTTCTTGAATAAATTGACTGGGAGCATTTTGAGAATCAAAAGTGCTTTGCTAAGTAAGACAGTAGTAACAAAGATCGGGAAAGTGAAAAACAAAATCGCCTTTAACACAAAAATTATCAGGAAAATGGAGAAAGAATATTGTTGATAGATTGAAGAATGATGTATATCGTACCAGAAATGTGGAGAACACCGACGCCATCTTGCCACGGGAGAGATGAGCGGTGGCTGGCGTGGTAATCAATGTATATATATGTTGCACAAAACGTTAATCGTAAAATATTTGCATACGGTTTCGAGGTTTACCAAGCCTTTATTCTGATATGTTACACTGAATAAGTATACATCTGAACCATTTTTTTTATTAATGTAAACCTCAAATTATACTATGTATATATGTGCATATATAAACATATGGTACCCATATATATATATATATATATATATATATATATATATATATATGTGTGTGTGTGTGTGTGTGTGTATGTATTTATGTATGTATGCATATATATATATATATATATATATATATGTATATATAGATATATATATATATATATATATATATATATATATATATATATATATATATGCATAACATATATACACATGTGTAGGTGTATACATATATATATATATATATATATATATATATATATATATATACGTGTGTATATATATCTATCTACCTATCT
>NC_090744.1:80457017-80462017 GCF_036898095.1 Palaemon carinicauda | reverse complement strand
CACTCTAGCTGCTAACTCATTTCTTACACCGGTTCTCACCCTCACCACTTCATTCTTAACACTATATACTCGAGATACACCAGCCATACTCCTTAGACACTTCATCTCCAACACATTCAATTTTTGTCTCTCCGCCACTTTCATTCCCCACAACTCCGATCCATACATCACAGTTGGTACAATCACTTTCTCATATAGAACTCTCTTTACATTCATGCCTAACCCTCTATTTTTTACTACTCCCTTAACTGCCCCCAACACATTGCAACCTTCATTCACTCTCTGACGTACATCTTCTTCCACTCCACCATTTGCTACAACAATAGACCCCAAGTACTTAAACTGATCCACCTCCTCAAGTAACTCTCCATTCAACATGACATTCAACCTCGCACCACCTTCCCTTCTCGTACATCTCATAACCTTACTTTTACCCACATTAACTCTCAACTTCCTTCTCTCACACACCCTTCCAAATTCTATCACTAATCGGCCAAGCTTCTCTTCTGTGTCTGCAACCAGTACAGCATCATCCGCTAACAACAACTGATTTACCTCCCATTCATGGTCATTCTCGTCTACCAGTTTTAATCCTCGTCCAAGCACTTGACCATTCACCTCTCTCACCATTCCATCAACATACAAGTTAGACAACCACAGCGATATCACACATCCCTGTCTCAGCCCCACTCTCACCAGAAACCAATCGCTCATTTCATTTCCTATCCTAACACAAGCTTTACTACCTTTATCAAGATAGTATATATGTCAATGAAAAATATAGATGTGAACAACGATCACAGGACTTAGCAAATAAGTTAGATAGCCTAGGTGAGTTGATAAAAAGAGTATATGTTAAATGGTAAGAGGATTGGAGTGCAGTCACAGCATATCCGACATACACAAACGAAGTTCAAGAACACATGAGTGAAAGCATACAAACAGAGACGAGTGAAGATAATCAAAATGTCGTTGTTCCATAATTGCCAAAATTCCTGGCAAGTGCTAGGACTTTTGACGATCAACAACTTAATGAAGGGTTTCAATCGATCGAAGTGTTTTTGAGAAACTTTGGAGTAGCTCCATATAGGTGGTCAGAAAGAGAAAAGCAATGCAAGTATTTAGATTGCTTAAAGATGCCATGGTTATGGTAGTAATGTGTTGGCAATAAAACAGTTTAAGATGTTCTACTGAAATAAAATAATATTAAAATGAGAAATACGCCTGCCCAAGGAAGGGAAAGGTGATTTGAAAGAAAGTTATCAATAGAAAACTCGAGAGTGAATCCGTTCTCAGTTTTGCAATGCATATTTTTCGAGATTTTGATTTGTCTGCTACACGGAGTGCCAGTCTCACAAGTGATAAAAAAAGCAATTGCTCATAAGCATATTTGCAGATTAATAAAACCCATTTCTATGTGGTTATTTATTTGATGCTAATCATTCGATAGCAGATATAATGTTAATGATACAAAACCTTCTATACAGTTTGCCAGAAAAAAATGGCAGTGAATAACCCTCCAGATTCCAGAAATGTGGCAGCCATGAGAACATATGGAACGAGCGGCAGCCAACAATCGCCAAACCGGGGGAGGGGAGAACGAAGTCAGTAGGTTAAAAAGTCTTCAGATGTTGGTGGTGTGGGGAGAGAGGCACCAACGAGTGGAGTGCCACACCCCAGGATCTACCCTGCTGTTAAGTCATTGAACTTTATGGTCATCTATCTCGAGAGTGACTGGGAGTGGGGGCCCCTTTGGCACACAACCCACTGCACAATTTCCGAGGAAGAGGAAGGGGGAAGAAAAGGAATTTCAAATACCCCTTAGATTACAGCAGCAGCAGTCAACAAGACATCAGGTACAATGGAGTGGGACCCAATAGACATGCAGGCGCTGGCATCTTCCTCTGTACCCCCAACTTCACCCCAACAGCACTAGAGATAGGAGCAGGGGGCGACAGTTTTTCAAGCGAGGTCGTTAACCCGTGTTTCCCATATCAGGATCCTAATGGCAGCTCGGATTCTGAGCAGTCAGGACTATCCTACCAGATAAATCCATTCAAGTGCCAATCAGCGCGGGGGCTAGTGTTTCACTTCTTGAACAAGAAAATTTCTTTAACCAACCACAGTTGGCGGTACCCATCATCCTGGACATATCAAGAGGAAACAAACTACAGACAAGGCATGCAAAGATTGTCAACTTTCAGGAGGGATCTGTGATGTTTACACATGAGTTCTTTCACTTGAACTCTCTGGAAAGTAAAATACTTTTATAGAATATACAGTACCTATAATCATGGACTTATCAAATCCTCAACACGACTCGCAGACATGAATATGCCTAGTAAATCCATAGATACTTTTCTATAATAAAAAAGAAATCTTCCAAGGGACGTTTTCCTCAGTCCTTGAGTTGCTCCTTCAAAGCCTGCTGATCCTTGCTACATAAGTGCCACTATACTGAGGTTTACAGCATCTGAGAACTTTTAAGATACCCCTTGTTTCTCTTAATACCATTATGCTAACCATCAGAATCATTACAAACACTAATCTACACTCCAATTAAGTATGAAAAGTTTGTAAGTTAACATGTGATTTGATTAGAATAAATCTAGGTCCAATAGTGAGAAATGTAACTCGTGCTTCTCATTGTTCATATCCTTATCAAACACGAGGTCATTATAAACGGCATCACATTGAACTTAATTCATCTTTCGTCCAGTAAACTTGAATATAAAAATCTTGCCATTTCATCGAACATTTTGAGAAAATTTTAAAAACACTTATTCCTTGAGGTCTTATTCTGTTATAGCACGTATTTGCATATTACATTAGCTCAGATTTACTTAGCAGTGCAGAGCCTACTGTTAATCAACATTTACCATCCATTTTCTGGAGTTTTTTTTAAACTATACTTATAATTATCTTGTGCCTCTGACTGTTCCAAATACATTGAAAATATACAATCATGTGAGGAAGAGCTTTTTAATGCATATCCGGGTTGAAAAATGACTACGTCACGACCTTCTTTATAATGACTTAATTAGGACATAGGGACCGTTCTCTCTTTACTTATAGCAAAAGGGAAAATGGAATCGTACTCGAGTGGTAAGTCTTCACCTACTTCTTGCCCACTGATAAATTTTACGTTATATAATTGAGGTTGTAAATCTTCACTTGCATTGGAATTTGAATTAGGAAATAAAATCTATGCCACGATCATCTATCTGTTACTATAAATATACGATAGGATTTGGGTAAGTTCATTTCCATGGGTGTCATAAGTAACAGCATGGATTTGTAAAATGTCTTCAAAATCTGCAAGAAATCAAAAGGGTTAAAATTAAGGAAAAAATTTTACCATCACAATGATACTCTGTAATGTTTAGTTATATTTTCCTGTTCTTGCGTAATTTTACGAGCAGCGAAACTTAAGTAATCAATGCTTTCATTCTTTTAAGCATGCGATGTCCCGACTTAACGTTTATAAAGGATTTTTCAATAGAATTTATTTTTCTTCTAATGATTTCAATACATCCTGACCATGACAAGTATCATGGGTAATTCTACATTCTACTAGTATATTGTTCCCTTACTTTGATATGCGACATAGCTTGATTTGCATTTAAATTATCATTTTCTGCATCAGCATGATTTTATCCTTGAGTTTCTATAACTCACTATCAATTGCTAATACTAAAGAACGACCCACAATGCTTCCTAACAAGTTTAGGCCTCTGTTTGTGTGCTCAATCCTTGTTTACACAAATGTTTCAAACATTGTTAACGAAGTACCGAGGGATTTTCTTTTTACGCTTGATAAAATTAGTTTGAATTTAAGGGTGGTGTGCCAGGTGGCTGTTATGTGATAACAAAGAAGCGAGGTAATTTAGAGCAATAATGTCACAAACACTCAAACAGTATAAACATGTAATGGAAAGCTTAATTAGGTTGCTCTATTATCAGTACTGGAGAGATCAAGAGATAAAAAAAAGTAATAGCAATACATTATATGAACGTATATGAAACACATGCGGAACATGAGTACCCACCTAAAAAAGACATAGATGTGAAATAAAGTGACCTGCTTTAGAGACGTGAACTGTAAGTGGGTCATCTTGCAAGAGATACAGAGGTTTTAGGAGATTAATGGAAGCCCAGACTCCATTGACTCGAATGTTAATTAAGAAAGCCCCGGTGTGTGACATATCGTGAGAAAAGGGGCAGTTTAAAGGGAGTTTAAGGGGGGGAGGGGGTATTGATAGTGTCATTTCACAGGAAGACACACGTTGCGGCATATAAATTTTTGGTATGTGTTGCATCGCTGGTGATTTGTAAGACTAGCGGCATGGAGTAAATTTTCCCAAAATGTAATGTACGCTCTGGAGATTGTCAGAGGAGTCTGCAGACAGAAAGAATTCGACAGGGATGAAACCAAGGGGTTGCCATACATAATTTCAGCTGCCAAGACATTTAGGATTGGGGCTTAATCACAGGAGGAGCAAGGGAAGATGTGTAAACCAGTTGGAGTTATTGCAGTGGGATATCAAAGGTGCTTTCAGGGTGCAATAAAAATGTTCAACCACTCCGTTGGCTCTAGGGTTGTAAACAGTTGTCTGATGTAAGGTGATGTCCAGGAGATTTCCTAATGATATCCATAATTGAGAGGTGAAAGTGGTACCCCTGTCAGAAGTAATATGATCACGGATACCATATCTCACAGTCCACCTGAGAGTACGGCAGATGTAAATGAGTCGGACGTTGGATTTTGCACTGGAATAGCTTCTGACAAACGAGAGGAGCAATCAATGACAGTAAACACGTAATGGGTTCCTTTTGATGTGGTTAGGGATTGCAAAGGTTTAGGAAAGGTGCCTACTCCTGAAACCATGTGCCGATATACTTTTGAAGTTTAGCATGAAGTACAGGCATGGATCCAGTTCTTAGCAGCCTAAGTAATACTGTGCTAAGAGAACTTTTTCTTTAGTAGCTGTGTAGTAGAT
>NC_090744.1:80449517-80452017 GCF_036898095.1 Palaemon carinicauda | reverse complement strand
TGCATGTAGATTTAATTTTGAATAGTTTATCAAACAATGGTTATCAATTTTTTATGTTCATAATTTTTGGCCCGGTTGATGGGATAAATGATTTCTCGAAACTTGGTGTTCTCCTAAAAATCTAAAAGTAACTCAAAATGTTGAGGAAAAATGCTGTATACTATATATATATATATATATATATATATATATATATATATATATATATATATATATATATATATATATATATATATATATATATATGAATATATATATATATATATATATATATATATATGCGCATTAAGCTAATCTGTTGACTTCACAGACGCTTCTGCAGTGAAGGTCATTTATGAAGAGCTCATCAAACTTCAATAACAAAAAGTAAACATCTAGAATTCTGAGCAATATGTTTTTGTAAGGTCAAAATATAATGGGCAAACTAGGCCGATGAGAAATGTATTATCAAGCAGCATAATGTTGGTCATTACTTAGTTAAGTGTCTATCAATCCACTGTATTATTATTATTATTATTATTATTATTATTATTATTATTATCATTATTATTATTATTGTCCAATTTGAAATCCATGGGAAATAACAAGTAACTATAAGGACTTAATAAAAAAGAAAAAAAAAAGTATGCACCGATAAGACAATGAAGCTATGAAGAGTGATTGAAATAAGCGCTCATAATGAAAGGCATTTGCACTTGGTTTGCCATATCTGAAGTTCCAACTATTTCACTCCATTACTATCATTATCACTTGCTAGGCTACAAACCTACTTGGAAAATCAGGATGCTATATCCCCAAGGGCTCCAACGGGGAAAATACCCCAGTGAGGTAAGAAAATAAGGAAAAGCTTCAAAAGAAGTTTAAGAACAAGAATAACATTAAACTAAATCTTTCATATATAAACTATAAAAACTTGAAAATAAGAAGAGAACAAAACTTCATAATAGCAAGAGGAAGAGAAACAAAATAGAATTGTGTCCCCGAGTGTACCCTCAGGCAAGAGATCTGTAACCCAAGACAGTGGAAGACCATGATACCGAGGCAGTGGCACTACCCATGACTAGGGAACAATGGTTTGATTTTGGAGAGTCCTTCTCCTAGAAGAGATGATTACCATAGCTTAGCAGTCATTTCTACCCTTTTGAAGAGGAAAGTAGCCACTGAATAATTACAGAACAGTAGTTAACCTCTTGGGAGAAGAAAAATTGTTTGGTAACTTCAGTGTTGTCAAGTATATGAGGAAAGAGAAGGATCTGTAAAGACTAGGAAAGACTATTCTGTGTATGTGTCGGCAAAGATGAAATGATCCGTAACCAGAGACAGGGATCCAATATAGTACTAACTGGTCAGTCATACGATCCTGTAACTCTCTAGCAGTAGTATCTCGATGGGTGGCTGGTGCCTTTAGCAACCTACTACCTACAAGATCATTCCTAAATCTAATAATGACAGGAACCAGTTTCTAAAAAAAAATTGATGTTTAACCTCACAAAAGAAGAAGTAACTGCCAGCTTTAACTGTATACCTATAACTACGTTGGGAATATCATTTAGGAAAATCTGAATAATAGGGAATATTGAAAAAATTTTATTCAATGAGCCATAAGACGACGTTGGCAGTACTAAAGAGTAACCGTGGAGGAGTAGAGATTTTGAGTTCCCATGGACAACTGGAAAGCCACGAGAAAGGGAAAAAACCACCTTACCAGAACATGATGCTTCCAAAAGACCTTTGGAACTTGTTCGTTGGGGAAATGTATCACTGTGAAGCCGAGAAAAAAAGGGAGGGAGATTGACAAAGAAAACTGAATATTGTCAGCAGACGTTACTTATCACATCTGACCCCATGGAAAAAAAAAAAAAAAAAAAAAAAAGGATTCAAGCCACGGTTGAAATTTTAATTTTGATAATTTTTACTTCATAGTAGTTAAGAGTGCCTTGAAATATAGACAATGGTTATATTAGAATGATTTTCTTAAAATGATAATTTGGTCAATTCTAAAATAGGAAGTATTGAAATGAACAATAAAAAAAAGAATAACTAAGATGATAAAGTTTGCTCCAAATTTTTGGGAAATTTAAAATAAAAACAAAGAAGGAAACATCAACTGACGTACAAAAAGTAAAAAACAAGAATTACAAGCAAAACATCCAAAATAAATCTCAGGAGTTTTGGTAAACAGAGAAATAACAAAATAAAATCAAAAGATAAAAGAAAATATAGAAATGAAAGGAGCCAATGGTCTAAACACATAAATGAACTAAAAGGATCAAAATATGCAAAACGAAGTTATAAAACTTTTGCAAACATTGTGAAAACTAGGACAGGCAAAAGTTACCAGAAACGCCGTGGACGATGATCCAGGCGTTTTATTGTTTTTATCTTCTGGGAGGAACGAAAGGTTGAAACTTTCTACACTGCTTTT
Organism: Palaemon carinicauda; assembly: GCF_036898095.1. Classification (NCBI taxonomy): domain Eukaryota; kingdom Metazoa; phylum Arthropoda; class Malacostraca; order Decapoda; family Palaemonidae; genus Palaemon; species Palaemon carinicauda. The sequence goes on along the minus strand of NC_090744.1, from coordinate 80,449,592 downwards.
AACGAGTCATTTAAAAGTTGCTTTCACTTATTGAAAAATGCTTTGCGAAAAAAAAAAAATTATCACTTTTAGAGT
>NC_090744.1:80414517-80447017 GCF_036898095.1 Palaemon carinicauda | reverse complement strand
AACAGTTAATCGTTTTTAATTCAGAAAATTATAATGAATATAACTGTAAATTAGTTTAGATAAATTATCAGTAATAAAAATGTAACGTCACATGCTGCAAACAAACACTTATGGTCAGAAATGTTAATAGGGTATTATTTAGCGATAATATGCATTGATTATGAATGTGATGTAATTTGAAGTACCATAAAAGAGAGATATGTTAATCGTTTTACAACCATCTTTGTAAGACCTCCGTTGGGCAAAGATTCGAAACTTAGTGGCAAGTAGAAATAAAGATAAAAATTTTAAATCATATTTATCAGCTGTAAAGAGAGAAAAGAGTTGAATCCGAGTCTTCCATATACATTTCTGTCGAATTCACGATTTGTACTTAGAATTGAAATTAAGCTATCTCCACCATGGCCTAACACAAAGAATTATCCAGTAAGTCAGTAAATCCACAGTAGAGTGAATCTATTATTGGGTGATATTTGCGGCTTATTCGAATAAATGAATGGCAAAATGGCCAAATGCTACATACAAAATAGTTCTAATGGTGAATATGGGTTAATTTTGATACAAATCACAAATCATGAATTCAATAGGAATGCATACTGCAGAGACCAAATCAACTTTTATATCTGTTTATTAATGAACATTCTTAGTCAAAGAATGGAACTATTGTTCGAGTCCTTGGTCAACAAAACATATTTATCAGTTAAAAAATTTCCTTATTGGGCTGTGATCCGTGTCAGAGTGAATTCAACATTCACTGGTTTTTATAGCCTATTTCAATTAATTGAATTCTCAAGTATTAGTAAAAGATTTATCATAAAATGGGTAAAAGCTAAAATCATACGAATCAGCTATAATAGTGGAGATGCTTTGATTTTGAATCTAAGTATAAATCCTGAATTTGACAGGAGGTTGTAGGTTGGCAATGGCACAAGCCACCCGTTGAGATACTACCGCTAGAGGGTTATGGGACCCTTTGACTGGCCTGACAGTACTACGCTAAATCCTTCTCTCTGGTTACTGTTAACTTTCCCTTTGCCTACATTTACACCGAATAGTCTGGCCTATTCTTTACATATTCTCCTGTCCTCATACACCTGATAACTCTGAGATTACCAAACAATTCTTCTTCACTCAAGGGGTTACTGCACTATCATTGTTTAGTGGCCACTTTCTTCTAGGTAAGAGTAGAAGAGACTCTAGATATGGCAACAATCTTTTCTTGGAGAAGGACACTCCAAATCAAACCAATGTTCTCTAGTCTTGGGTAGCGCCATTGTTTCAAGGTCTTTTACTGTCTTGAATTAGAGTTTTCTTGCTTGAGGATACACTCAGGAACACTATTATATATTATTTCTCTTCCTCTCGTTTTGTTAACGAGTTTATAGTTTATATAAGAAATATTTATTGTCATATATAGAATGATTAAAGTAGAAATAAAAATATCAACAAATATAAATGCTCAGGAATTAAGAAGGAGGTTACTGGCCTCTGACCTCATCACCACGATACCTGTGTACCTGACCGAAGCACACATGTACTGAATCTATTTCCATGTCAATGGGTACACCGGGGAGAAGGGATGGAAAAAGGACGAGAACTGGCCTGAAGCAGTTGCATCACCTGCCACCTCAACCAAGAGGCTAGACAACCCCCCATACCCCCCAGCAATGTGTGAGAAATAAGAACAGCTGGAAAGCCAAGATGAGGCAGCGAAGTTCGAGCGCAAGATCAAGTTGGGTCAAGCTCAAGACGTGAGTTGGCAACCCTCAATAAACCCACCTGCCATGGCAGGCCTACCTCAGCCATGGCTGGCGTCGATACGCCATGAGACGTCCAATAACAGTCCATTTTATTTCCTCTAACAATCTTATTCATATAACTGTCTCCCAGTAAGTCCGTTCTCCAAGAGTGTGTCTGTAAATTACAAGTCTTCCAGGGATATCTTCCATTATGATCAACTTGATGATAAACTGCTCCAGTAATTTCAAAGTCAGCGAGACTTATATTTTCTTACAAAAAATTTAGTTCTGTTGAAGAAGTTCATCTGCTCATGTTTCTGTGAAAATTAAATTAGACGCTAAATCCTCTTACAATATAAACGTCGTCTAATTCCCCATGCCATAGTGACCAATTTGGTGACAATGGTGGGATAAGTAGGATTAAAAATAATTGTAATAATGAGCAAAAGACCGAGTGCCGCAGCTACCAAAACTTGACTTCAGACATGAAGAAAAATGAAAAAAAGAATGACACACGAAAAGCAAGAAAAACACATCTTGAGAGGAGAAAAAATGAAAACTGGGAGGATTAGGCAGTTAAAAAGGCTAAAGAATAATGATAAAAGAGGAATGGATGTTCTTAGAAAAATTATGAAGACAATCCTGACGATGATGTCGAGAATAGTAGAAGCCAGGAGGGGTGACGTGAACCAGTCACCCACGGAGGGCCCGCAGGGAAAAGACCTTAGCACCATTCTACCGAGACTATCAGGTCAAAACAGACGACGCCCAAGGGAGGAAGCTGTGAGGAATCACACTCGTCCCCGAGAGAACGACACGACAATGTTCTTGTGGGAAAAGAAGACAGTAAGGCCACATGCACGCCCAAATTTGGCGGTTTTTTTAGTTTCTCGTAGCGGGAGCAACGGCAGCGAAACTCGCCTTTCAAAACAGGAGGCCAGGACCCTTCTATGGGGCCCTATCAGCAAGAACAGTTGATCTGCTTCTAAATGCTCTAACTATGGGGGACTTCGTCGTTGAATAAAAACCAGAGGGCTCCTTGGCAGACATGGCTCTTTAACAAAAGCCAAGGACAACCCCGAAAAATTGGAAGAGGTCCTAGACAGCCACTGTAGGACGTGGGACCCAAGGCGACCCACACCAATTGACCCACACAAAAGTTAAGTAACGTGGTACAAAATCTGATGTTTTTAAAATTAACGAATATGTTGTAAAATTTTGTAAGAATGTGGAGAGTAGCGAAGTTGTAATTTCTTTACAAAATGTTAAAGTAAAATGAAGAACGCTAGTTTCGATTGAAGGAAGTAACTAGTCAAGTAAAAATTTTCCATTGTTAAAGGTTCGAGTAAAGATTGATTTTTCTTTTCTTAAAAAAAAAAAAATTATGCTGTTTGGATAAACAAGAAGTTGTTCTTCACATAGTGTAAACTATGAATTTTTATTGCATAGTTTCTTTGGTTCAAAGTAGTTTGTTCTTGTTATCTAAGTCCTTCGTTGCCAAACATGTTAAATGTGTTTGTTGGAAAAGAAGTATGGCAACATGTTTAAATAATCCTGTGTCAACAATGATAACAGTTATTCATTTGGAAAGAAGAAATGTTTCAGTCGTAAATAAAATGTAGGAAGTTTGAAAATACAGTGTTTGGACGTTATCTATGATTCTTTTTTCATGATGTCCTTTGTAAGAATGTACTAAGTAAAATGACGGTGAAAGGAGTGTAATTTGGGTACATAGATAATTTGGGAAATTTGTGTCACAATATTTATTTTTACGTCACACACCGTATTGCCGATGATTAGTAGCCTACTTAAGTCATTATGAGACGTTTCAAAAGAAAATGTTAAGCTGTTGTTTGTTAATTATTCTCTGGAGATCATTCTGATTAATGAAGATGGCTTCGTAACGTTTTAGTCGCAGTAATTTCAGTTGCCAACAGTTTTGTTAAGTGATAAGTAATTGGTCACGTGCGTAATTTGAAGACCTTGAAATTTACTTCTTTTAGTAACAGTGTTTCAGAAGTGATTTGTTTTACTGGTTAGGTCTGATTGATGATACCGAGCATTGTAAGCAAATTATTTTGAGAAAATAACGTCAAATGAGTTAACAGGGAGGTATGAATGAATTTAAAAATTTATGGGTACCCGATTAGAGTCAGATGACCTGACTGAAATGAATGATGAGTCTGTGTGAATCCCTGGGAAAGCATTGTGACGTCATAGCTAGTGTTGAAGAGCGCATCTTGAATAAAAATTGATTTAAGATTTTGACAAGTAACGTACTTTGTTTGACTTAGAAGTCAGAGTTAGAACTTTGTTTTTCAGTTCTAAAAAGAATTGTGTGTTTTTGAAAAATCCTGTCAAGTAAAGAATCGATTGTTATTAGGTATTATCTGGCAGCCTGATAGAAAGAAGAGAATTTGAATTCTTACTTAGGTTTGTCCTTTTCTTTTGATTCGTGAGAACAAATGATTAACATTAATTTTTGAAATGACGAACAAGTTGCTGTAGACTTTTTTAGTTTGTGTCAAGGAATGAAGTAAATGTTCGGAAAGCGTGTAAAAACAGATATGTGTGACAAAGCAATTTTAAAAGTTGTGATAGCGAATAGTGAATAAGAATGTCATGTTTCAGTAATAATCACCCATCTGAACAACAATACAGAACCATTTACAAACAATGAGAAATTTAGAAAACAAAAGATGACCTAAAATTTTGTCTTTGTTTTTAAAAAACATACAAGCCCAAAGTTTGTTACAAGCGAGCTAGACACTATGTCAACATAAACCTTGAGTGACGCCTGTGGTTGGAAACACCTTGGTCTAGCATTAGGCTCTGAATCGTTGAGACAGAAAAATAGTATACTTAACCAATGATTGTAGGAATAAGAACGAATCCAAAATACATTTGGGGGATAAATGTAGATAATAAATGTAGTAAGTTTTCAAGAATAAGTATACTCTTAACCGATTATCATGAGGGAATCGGATTATCAGGATAAACTTGGAGTTAAAGAGTAAAATATAAATAACTATACCGATGCCCACCATTAATCAATTGAGGTTTATTAAGAAAGGGTAACAGATGTTATATGTCACATTGTGTTAAAACAATAAGCACATTCATTTGTCAAATTATAACAAGAAAGGTTGTGTTGTTTATGATTAAGTGATTTGGTGAATCACAGAGAAAGTCGAGTATTTTTATGATTTTATATCCGTTTACTGCCAGTAACAAGAGGCTAGTTAATTGTCCTTCAGACTTATGTAAATTTCATTAACTATTGTCTGGAAACAAAGGGGACTGTCGTTACTGTGTGTTTACGACATGTTTTTTTCTGAACTGGTGTTTTCTGTTTATGTAGTTTCTTTATGCCATAATGCCCTGTTCTATGTATGATTTAAGGACATATTTTTAAAGTTTTTAGCTTACGTTTGATTTTTCATTTTCGATCTCAGTTTTTTTTTCAGGTTTTTTTTTTTTTTTCTTGCTATAATTCTTAAATTGTTTCTTTTCTGACGTTTTTAGTTATAAATTCCCTGCTATATAAGTATTGTGAGAAAATTACGAAAGTTGTGCAAGAACTGTGAAAATATCAAGTACAGTGTAAAAGATAGTAAAATCTGAACTGTTCTTATGCTCCGAGCATGGGAAATGCTATCCTTTGCGAAAGACTTTGATGATTGAGGCAAAATGAGCGGCAGGTCATTTGGCCCATGTAAGCCATGTGCGGGAAGAATTGTGTTTGCATACGATTGTGTGTGTGGGCGCAGAGAGAGAGAGAGAGAGAGAGAGAGAGAGAGAGAGAGAGAGAGAGAGAAGTTGCACACACGTAAGACCGGCGTCAATATGTTCTTAGATTAAGGGCTCTTTTATACTAGCGACTTTGTCGCGGCAGTTTTGATGCCCAGTTTAAGCATCCGAGAATAATCAATGATAATTGAATGGAAAGCCGACTCTGTCACTTTGGCTGTCTGCGATACGAGGGCGACAGGCAGGTGCAACGCGTCAGATTGCGATAATGTCGCCACGTTTCACACGCTTGCCTGTCTATAATAGGCGACTTTGCCACGGTGTGGCTTTGATGCTGTTGTTGTTGCTTCTGCTGCTGCTTGCTTGCAATGTTGATAGCTTCTACTGCTGTACTAAATCGCGGCAGTTTCGTCGCCCGGTATAGATTGCCTAGCCGTTCTGCGGTGCCTAAATCGCAGCAGTTTCGTTACTCGGTATAGATGCAAAAAAATCAAAGCAGTTCGAAAGCAGGTAAGTTGCGGCTATAATGTCTCTAGTATAGGAGGAGCCAAAGAGGAAAAAAATGGGGTGACTAAGCGAGAAACTCTTTGAGATAATTCTATGGGAAATTAAGTAAGAAAGAATGATTTTTTTCTTTTTTTACTATGATTAGAGTTTCAGTTACGATAGTCCTGTCTAGATAAGTTTACAGAATCAGTTATTGTTACCTATTCTTGGGAGAGTTAGGCTCATGATGAATGTGTTTCTTTAGTTAACCATGCAAATTTAAGTATGTATGCATTTTATTTATTCATTATTTCAGCCTTAGTGCGTAAAACAGTTAGAATAGTTTGTCCCTTTAAAGCCTTAGGGAAGTGAATTTTTTTTTCTTTTTAGAAACTGCTTAAAGAGAGTTTATTTAATAAACCTCTGTGACAGGTTATGAAGAATGTGTCATGTTTTGAATAAAGTTTAATGTAATCCGTACACAGTTTTGCTGTAGCAAGATTTTATGTTGTTCAGTTTTAACGTAAATTTACATTTTCCACTTTGTCGTGTTTTTTGTTGTTTGAGTTTCGTCGTAGATCTGACCGCAGTTATTTTCCCTATACTTAGTATCACTAATAAGTTCAATTTTCAAATTAGTACTTTCTGTTGGGTTGCTACTGAGAGAGGCCTCATTTGGGTAATGTAGGGGAAATTTGAATGAATGAATGTCGTAAATGATTGTTGTTTATTTTCCAGAGTTTGCGATCAACCTACTTTGAGTACGAGTGAAAGAGATAAGGCAACACAGAATAAGAGTAACCGGTGTTATGAAAGGAAATATGTGTGGAGTGCATGTTTTGGTTGTGAAACTTGTGACAGATAACATGTTTGCAGTCGCCGGCAAACAGTGTATCAGCAGTTTACCCAGTTTAGAATTTGAACGATTAGGCACCTGGAGAGTTTTAAAACATAGTCCAGATGAAGATGTCATCATAGCGTCCTTCTTGAAAGGAGAACGTGCTTAGGGAAAGCGTGCGCGCGCGCGAGAGAGAGCCTTACCTTATTTTTTTTTTTTTATTTTGTTTGGGTTCCCCCAGGTCCCTCAGTGTGAGGCACCTCGTATATCCACCAGAGAGTTGCTAATACATCTTCCGGTGTATTTTGCATCTTCCAGTCTTGGATGGTCTGGGATGCATCTTAGGTATTTATCGAGCTTATTTTTAAACGCATCTACGCTCACTCCTGATATGTTTCTTAGATGAGCTGGCAGCACATTAAATAGTCGCTGCATTATCGATGCTGGTGCGTAGTGGATTAATGTCCTGTGCGCCTTTCTCAGTTTACCTGGAATGCTTTTTGGCACTATTAATCTACCTCTGCTTGCTCTTTCTGATACTTTAAGCTCCATGATGTTTTCAGCAATTCCTTCTATTTGCTTCCATGCTTGTATTATCATGTAGCGTTCTCTTCTCCTTTCTAGACTGTATAGTTTTAAAAATTGCAGTCTTTCCCAGTAATCAAGGTCCTTAACTTCTTCTATTCTAGCAGTATAGGACCTTTGTACACTCTCTATTTGCGCAATATCCTTTTGGTAGTGTGGGTACCATATCACATTGCAGTACTCGAGTGTACTACGCACATAAGTTTTGTAAAGCATAATCATGTGTTCAGCTTTTCTTGTTTTAAAGTGTCTGAATAACATTCCCATTTTTGCTTTACATTTAGCCAACAGTGTTGCTATTTGGTCGTTGCATAACATATTCCTATTTAAAATTACACCAAGGTCTTTAATTGCTTCCTCGTTTGTGATTGTCTCATTATTAGGTCCCTTGTATGCATACACCATTCCTTCTCTGTTTCCATGATTTATTGATTCGAATTTATCGGAGTTAAATACCATCCTATTTATCTCCGCCCATTCATATATTTTGTTTAGATCTCTTTGTAGTGAGTTCCTATCTTCATCACAAGTAATTTCTCTACTTATTCTTGTGTCATCGGCGAAACTTCTCACTACGGAGTTTTCAACATCACAGTCTATGTCTGAGATCATAATAACAAATAGCAGAGAGAGAGAGAGAGAGAGGGAGAGAGATTTCCTGTACTAAGTTTGTTGAGATGCCCCTAAAATTTTGATGTCCCTTGTTGTATGTTAACAGGAACACGTTAAAACTAGGGAATTTTTGATATTCCTGTTGTAGTTATTGAGTGATTATTTTTGTTTGTTCACTGTCTGGTTGGACTGGTGTTCTGTTGTGAATGCTTTTTTTTGGGCTCGGGCCATGTTGTCCTAATGGAAGGGCTCCTTAAGGTAGCCTTCTAAGGGATATTTGCTACAGTAATGCTCCCAGAGAATTAAACCGAAGGTCTTAAGGATTTTAACTCCTGGTGCGAGTATCCAATAAAGGATATCGCATAATATCAGGGGACGTATTCTCGATACGACATATAGCAATCTTCATCACGAATAGATTTAACTCTTTGATGTAAGGGGGAAGAATGGCAAAAGAAGGGGGTGCCGTTCTAGTTACAGTTATAATCAAAAGAACGACGACACTCAGGGGAAATCTTTCGTAAGATGTCTCTAGTGTTCCCACGACAAACCGGACAAGGAGTTGCGCTTCTTACAACTTCTACGAAATGGGCGGAGCCTTCTCAAACCTTAGTGAATCAGACAGTAAAGGGCCGTCTTTGTTAGCAATAGTATACAAATGTTACAAATCGAGTTGCCATGTTTCAATTCTGTTTAATCATTTGACATCTCAACTTTTCAATACAAATACAAAACACACACACACACACACACATATATATATATATATATATATATATATATATATATATATATATATATATATATATATATATATTTATTTATATATATACTATTATAAATTCAATTGCTACTTTTTTCGTAAGAGGGACCGAGTAGACACTTTCCAGGGAAGGGGGGGGGGGGTGTTCTCCTTCTAACCCCCCCCTTCCCCGGCCATTCCGAAACTGAGCAAATAGGAAAGTCATTTCTGTTTTAGGGGTTGTAGAGACAGGATGCTTGTAGACTCATGATATAGCCTGTAAGATATTGTATCATTGCCTGAGATTTATTTGATACCCGTCAATGTTCTAGTAAATTTGGCTAACCTAATTCATTATTAGTTGATTTGTAAAAGATAGCACCAGTCGAATAAAATAGCTGCTGTTGATGGAAGGTCGATAAGTAACGAAATTTAAGTATTAACTTTGCATAATAGATAATCGATGATGGATATAATAGATACTGATGACTGCAAAGCACCTTGAATACAATAAGAATTTATTATTTCGTATCGAAAATAACTTATATTGAGGTAGATGAGGACGCTATCACATCCTGGCAAAGGGTTTAAAAAATTGTTTTATTGACAAATCATAGTCTCAGAACGACATAATTTTCAGAAATTTTTTCATAAAACTATGATATACCTATTTTCCCAAAATGAATTCTATCATTTTTCCTGAAAATATACACGAATAGATGGCATAAGCACGAAATGATTCCCCATTCTAATACCCTGATTGTAAGTTATCAATGATTATATAATTGCTAGTAGCTTTATCTTGAGAAATTAAACAGCTTTGAGATCAAACCAACTTCTTATCAATTTCACGCACAAAAGTCTTATAATCTTCATTCAAATACGCTTAGCTTTGTATGATAAAGTCCTTATTTACAGTGATCAAGTGCCCGAATTAGCCCAGCTATGGAATGCTAGATGTAGGTCTCTTGACCGGGTAAATTAGGCAATGTAGATGGGCGCTTAACAAGCGAAAAAACGGATTTTGAGCAAAGCGAAAAAACGGATTTTGAGCAAAGCGAAAAAACGGATTTTGAGCAAAGCGAAAAAACGGATTTTGAGCAAAGCGAAAAATCTATTTTTGGGTGAGGTAGCCATGTCGTCCTGATGGAAGTTCCTAATAGGTAGCTTCATAGGGTATATTTGACTACAGTGATATTCCCAGAGAATATTACCTTAAGGTATCCAGAATTCTAACTCCTTGAGCGAATATCCCTAAATAATCTCACAGGGATATCGCATAGTATCAGAGGACGTATTCTAGACACGTCACATAGCTATCTTCACCCCGAAAAGTATTAACGCTTTGAGGGGATACAGTGACAAGAATCTGAAACGAGAATGAAAAGAGAGCCGCTCATAAGGCATCTCTCCTATTCCGTTTCCAGTGTGTATCTGATGAAGGCAGTAGCGCCCTCTTTATTCCTTTTAGCGATATACAAGGTGCTACAGATACTGTATTATAGGGAGGGGTCAATAAACCCTTTTACAATACAAGGGAGGGTGGGTCCATCAGGACGACATGGCTACCTCACCCAAAAATAGATTTTTCGCTTCGCTCAAAATCCGTTTTTTTGGCTCAGGCTATGTCATCCTGATGGAAGTTTACCAGAGCATTACTCTACCTGTGAATTCTCAATCTGTGCCGTACTCTCAAGAAAGTATTTTCCTGGTCTGTCTAGACCTAGAGACCTATGATGTTACTGTCATACATCATTTCATCTAAGCATGAACTATGTGAGTGCTTCCTGCCCCCTACAGGGAAGAGTCATACTAGACTCTGGAAAAAGTCTCGAGGAGTACATAACAATTATGGATGACAAAATGACAAGCTTGTATAGTGGTCTCGCCCTATACAATATAAAGCAAAGTTTGCATAAGAGTCACCAATGTCAGTATGAGTTTGTGACACCTTCCCTAATGTGACTACTCTTATAAACTATTGGATAATGGTTGTATGCGCATAGGAACAAATTTTGGCTCTTTGCCACTATCCCGTTAGGGTACCACGTCAACCCTTCCAAGGAAGGGTTAGAATGAGTGGACTTTTGCTTGAATCTGGGAACAGTCTTGAAAGACATGCCATGATAAAAATATCTATATTTTAATCTCAATGCTCAGTACATTTCTAATAAAATGAGTGTGCTCGAATAAGACGCAGGGTTCACTATGAAGTAGTTTATTAAAATTTAATAAATGTACATATCAGATCAACATTTATAAAATTTATAAAATGTGGATGATATGCATTAAAGCATACAGAAAAAGAGTCAACAGAAAATATTTTTCGTCTACTAGGAAACAGATTTGCCACTTCAATTGAATTGTTAATAATAATGATATAGCCTTTATACTGTTTATTTACACTAGCGGAAAAAACGCTTGGCACAAGTGTCCGTAATATGCTATAGTTCACCAAAGTCAATGGAACAGTTCGTAAGGACACTTTCGTGGCCTATTTCTCAGCGTGTAGTAACATACAGTGACTACACATGCACCCTCTTAATTAATTGTCCCAAATTAATTACACTGTTCCTCGCAGATTGAAAACAGAAGGTTAAAGAATTCTACCTGCTGCAACCTCAGACCTCTTAAGTTGCTCCACTTGCTTCGCATAGTGCATAAAGAACACCTTGGATGACTACCAGCCGGTGTACAAACATGGATGTTCAAAGTCCATATAATTAAAGAAATTTTATGGAAGAGGCAACTTTCCTCGGATCATGACTAACGGGTGTACTGTCTGGATCCATTCTGCGAATAACACGGGTGATTTTCGCCCTAAGTTATAGATAACTTTGAACCCAGGGTTTCTCTTCTGAACAGCTGTTCTCCCATAAAGTCTGAAGTTCTATGAAGATAGACCTTTAGGCACTCCACTGGACATAGAGATGCATCTTCCTTCAGAGGGCAGATTCTCTAGGGACCCCACCTGTTGGTGGGTAGCGTGTTCCTGGTAAGAAACGTTGGGTCTGGAAATAGATTCAGTTCTCCTTCCAAGAATTGGACGTGGCCTTCCTCTCTAGAGAGAGCCACTATTTCACTAACTCTGGCCCCCAAAGCGAGTACAAACAGAAATATGACTTAAGTTCAGAACCTTCTAAGCGCATTCCTCATTGTTCATTATTTATACACAATGAAGAATCATATCTAATGACCATGAAAAGGGTCCTGGAGGCGCTTAAGGGCTAAGCCCAGGATAGGCCTTTGTAGTTCATCAAGAACGTCGTTAGAAAGGTCGACCTGTAAGGCATATGGTATCTGACTTGTCAAGGCAGGCTTGAATAATAGAATTGTGTTGGCTGCTAAACCTTGCTCATGAAGGTGAATGAAGAACGATAAATAGGAATCTGTCGAGATTTCTTTTGGTTTCTTCGCCTTGACAAAGGATATCTATTTCTTCCCTGAAGACTCATAATGTCTTCTGGTTTCCTCCAAAAGTCTAAACTGACTCTTAACACCGAATCTTTTTCTCATCATTAAGGAGAGAAAATCATAAGATGTAGGTTCCGGGTTTTCTGTGATAGAGCGAAGACATTCGACTTCTGCACTCGCTGAGACACGGATGGATCCGGTAGCAGTATGAATTTTTAGTCGTAGTTCCAATGCCAGAGGGATCCCCACGCTATTTGGTCACTTGTGGGCCACTATTGCTGCTTTCCCTTCGAAGGATTTCAGCTTATCGAGAACCTTTAAAAGGAGGCTGTGCGAAAGGAACAGATAAATATTGGACCATCTGTTCCAGTCTAGGGACATAACGTCCACTGCCTCCGCTAGCGGATCCTCTATGGGAATATGTAACAATCTATTTTCTTGTTGTCTTTCGTCACAAAGAGGTCTATCTGCAGCTCCGGGACTTGGCTCGAGATGAAGGAGAACGATCCTGCGTCAAGGGACCATTCTGACTCTATAGGTGTAAACCTGGATAGAGCGTCCGCTGTCACATTGCAGAACCCTTAAATGTGAACTGCTGACAGGTGCCATTTCTTCCATTCCGCCAAACAAAATATGGCCAACATCACTTGGTTGATTTGAGGTGACCTCGACCCTTGTTGATTAAGGCATCTCACTACCACCTCACTGTCTAGAACCAATCTTATGTGGGTCGAGTGGCGAGGAGATACTTTCTTTAGTGTCAGAAGAACTGCCATGCTTCTAGAAAGTTGATGTGGAATAACTTGAAAAAATTGGACCAAGCTCCTTGGTCCCTCTTCTGATGAGAGTTACCTCCCCAGCCTTCCTTTGAGGCGTCTGTGTGGATAGTTACTGACGGGGAGGAGGTTGAAGAAGTATTGATCTCTTCAACTGCTTGGCATTGGACCACGGCTTGAGAAGCGTTCGCAGTCGAGTCGGTAGAGGTCTTATTAGATCTCTTTGTGCGTTTGATGCGTATTTTCTCCAGACTCCTGTTGCGACCTTTAGCTGTGCTCTTAGCACTGGGTCTGTTATCAAAGCAAACTGTAGAGAGCCCAGCACTCTCTCCTGTTCGCGTCTTGATATCCGTTTGGATTTCAATAGCCTCTTGACAGATCCTGCTATTTCTTTCCTCTTCTTCCAAGGAATGAAAATCAATGTGACTCCAAATTCCAGTGGATTCCCAACCACTGAAATTTTTGAGCTGGAGAAGGTCGAAACCTTTTTATATTAATCTTGAATCCCAGATGTTCCAGGGACTGGATCACTATCTTAGAAGCTTGCATGCATTCTGTCCTGGATGCTGCCCACACCAGCCAGTCGTCCAAGTAGGCTACTACTTGGACCACCTTTAAGCGTAATTGATGGACGGCTGCGTTCGTGAGCTTCGTGAAAATCCTTGGGGCTATGTTTAGCCCGAATGGCATGGTTCTGAAGGCATAAAGTTATCAATGTAACTTGAAGCCTAGGTAGGAGGAGAGGTGACGATTAATTGGAACGTGCCAATAAGCACCAGACAAGTCTATAGAAACTGCATATGCCCTTTTGGGCAGTAGGCTCCTTATGTGTTGAAGTGTGAGCATTCTAAACTTGTAGTTCACTATGAACTTGTTGAGTGGCGACAAGTCTAGAATGACTCAGAGTTTTTTTGAGTGCTTCTTTGGAACACAAAAGAACCTTCCTTGGAATTTGATGGACTTAACTTTCCGGATTACTCTTTTGTCTAAGAGCTCTCGGACATATTCTTCCAGAACGGGGGTTGAGTGTTGGAAAAATTGAGGAAATTGAGGTGGAGGACTGCTCCAGCTCCAACCTAGTCCATTCATTATTTGGCTGTGGGCCCAGGGATCGAGGGTCCAGCGATCCCTAAATAGCTGTAGTCTCCCTCCAACTGGAAGTATCTCACTTATGCTGTTGTGGAGCTGAGGCCTTGCCTCCTTGACCGCGTCCTCCCCTGGATCCCCTTCCTCTTGAAGGGCGACCAGAAGAACCTCTGGCTGTTCCTCTAGCTTTCGCACGAAAGGAAGAAGTCTGCCTTTCGAAGGCTGGGTTAAAAACTGGCGACTGTGTCGCCACTTGTTGAGGTAATAGCTGGTGCGTGGTTGGAGGTTGTGCCACTATCTGAGGCACCGCGGTCACAGGGAGATTTTGTTGTTGTTGCTGTCGGTAGGGTTTAGCCAGCCGAGAGGATGGCCTAGGCCTTTTTGTCTTCTTCTTGGGTTGGGGACCCTCATCTGGAGAAGACTTTCTCTTACAATCTAAGCCCAACTTTTTGCGAAGGTTCCTTTTCTCTGTGGTGGCCTTGTCTACTACCTCTTTAATCCCTTCATTGGGAAAGGGGTCTTTACCCCAGATACGAGAGGATATCAGTCTCCTCGGTTCGTGCCTCACCGCAGCCGAGGCGAACACGAACTCTCTACAGGTTCTCCTAGCTTTAATAAAGCTATAGAGATCCTTCGTAACTGTAGCCAGATGGGTTTTGGCCACTACCATGAACATGTCCTGGTTCTTGGGGTCACTTGCTATCGTTTCTAATATCGTTTGCAACGACATCGATGCCGCAAGACTTTCCTTCGTCTCTTGCTCTCTGCGCAAGAGAACATCCGACAGTTTTGGAAGTTCCTCACCAAAATGACGTTCAGCAATATCAGCTTCCAGCTTCCCGACTGAGAAGGTAAGGTGGACGTCCTTCCAGTCTTCTTGGTCCAAGGGCAAGGTCAGAGATAACAGCTTGCACTCCTCCAAGGAGGGGCATGGTTTCCCTGCCTCCGCCGCCTTTAAGGCTGCCTTATATCCCTTTTCCATGAAGGGAAAAGCTCTGGTTGGAGAGGCCGCAAAGGAGAGAAGCTTCTTACTCAAGGCTGGCACCTTTGAGTTTGTAAAGCTCCTCTCTTTCATGGAGCCCACTAGTAACGCCTGTGCTTTACTATGGTCAAGAACTATGACCTCCTTCGGCTCCGTCTCCTCCTTTGAGGCTGGCTCCTTCGTAAGACTAACATAGCAGTCTTGATAAGAATCTTTGTTGGGCCAAAAATCCACTTTTTCCATGGGAATTGCTCCCAACTTTTCTGATATCACAATCTTCCCGGTTGTCATTGGCATGTGTTCGGCATACCTCCAAGGATTGGTGTCCGAGCACAAAGGAAGATCCTTTATGTTGAGTCGCTTCTGGGGCCCATGTGATGCTGCAAGACTACGTATCTCCAGTTTCATTGCAGCTTCCTTCTCATCATTCTTTCTTTGAATTTGTTGGATCATCTCAACAATAGAAGAAAGAGTCCTTCTCAGTACATCTGTGATAGCAGACGATGTAGAGGGAACAGGTTCTGAGTCCGGAACCAATGTAACCGACACCTCGTCGAATTCTTTTTCTTTTACTTGGGGAGCATGAGAGAGCTCCTCCTCCTGACCTTCTCCTAGAAGGTTTTTTTCTGTAGAATCCGACACCTCCGACATCCTATCGTCCAATTGTATGTCTTGAAGGGCGGCCGAGACTTCAGAATCTACCGGATTATGGACAGTTGGTATCTCCACCTGAGGCTAAGGAATTACTGCATCAGCTGATGCTTTAGGGAAAAGGTATGCCCTTATCTTCTCATTTGGAAGGTAGGGGCCTGAGGTGTTTTTCTGAAAACCCCTCACCCAGGTTCGTAACTTTTCCCTGGCAGCATCCCTTGACTCTGTCGACTTAGGATTGTCAAAAAACTCGATAATCAGGTTAGAACATACAGTACAAACCTGAGGGTCCCAATGCCGGAGATCACCTCTGGAGGCTGCGCATGCTGCGTGCCTCTTGCAAAGTTGATATCCACAGAAGTTCTTACTGCAGATATTACAGAACACACTCCCGCACTTCGGAAGGTCCTCCTGTAAAGAGAAGAAAAATCCATGAGTATCAAGTGAAGGCTTTCACTTATATTGAAACATTTAGCTTATATAGAAAAGATATAAAAGAAAGAAGGAAAAACACATACTTGTATTTTGTGTCCAGTCAATTGCTGAAACCTCCCAAGATATTAAAACTAAGGTTAATTCTATTTTAGAATACCTTATGTAATTTCCTAAACGGAAATTTAAGGTGTAGTTCACACCTTGAGATAAAGTTTTAATATATGGGGAAGAAAGAATACAGAAAGAACTTACTTTCTATATATTGCACGGTCTCAGCAAAAGGCTGTACAAGATAACATTAAGTATGTTGAAGAACTTTAGTGTTATCACAAACTCTGTACTGTAGTTTTACTAATGCAGTGTGTACTACACTACAAAAATAGCAACTACTGTACATCGCATGCTGTTGTGCCGGCCGGCATCTACCCCTATATAGTTCAAAGATATATTACCTTTAACTAATAGGTGGAAGCCCACTAATTCGCAACTGTGTGCCGCCCGGCAATCATTGCCAGTCGACAGCTGGAAACACTAATACCTGGCAGCCGGCCGCTAATTGTAGCGGCCAACAGATTCGGGCTGTGTTTCCACTGCCGGCAGTAGCCAAGAACCAGAGAACCTCCACAATACAATAGTCAGAGAAACAGTATGGAAGTAAGGTTATAAGACGGCATTGCCATACGACCTTCCATCCAGAAAGAGTGAACTTATGGAAGGGGAGAATTCAGGCTTCCAAAGACATGGAAGGGAGACCAAGGGAGGTCTGGGGTTCACTCTGTAAAGAACAAAGGGTTTCTGCCGACCGACACGGAATTGCCAGCCGGCAGAGAGCTGAGCCGGTCCTCGATCCTAACCTACACTAGGTACGGAAGTAGGACTGCTGCCAAAAGATAATAAAAGAAAGAGAGGTGGGTAAGGTATAAGGGTCCTATAAACTGCGTTCTAGCAAGAAACACACTCAGCAGTTAGGGAAGCTCATCCTAACCTAGAGTTGTCTATTAGGGAGGAAGACTGGCAATACTTGCCATCCTCCTCCCAACCAGAACAAAGTTAGGTGCAGAAATTTTGCTGGGCAACAGAGAAACTCTTTCTCCAGCCCGAGGAAAACAACACAGGACAGTCTGCTAGGCCACTAGAGGAAGGAATCATATCTTACGAATCCTTCGGACGTGGACTAGGGAAGCAAAGCTTCCTGTGTCCGCCCCTAACCTAGCAAAGGAAACTCATTCGCAATGCTAGGAAGAAGCAGACCACAGACTAGAAAACTCTGAGGTTCTACCCCAACCAAAAATACCAGTCACTCTGGTTATCAGGTCAGGACAGACATATCCTAGAATAGTTATACTTGAATTATTAAAAAGATAGAACCGCTAGAATTAAGCCAAAGGCTTACTCAGAGGGAGAGAGGGATTGAACTTAGCCTCCGGAGGAGAAAAGAACAATCGGGGATGTGCGAGAGTATACTACTGTACCTAGATTACTAGCCTAAGTAAGGTGAGAATCGATTACCTAATTCACCGAAACTCTCTTTTATACAATCCTGGAAAGAACATTCAACAATATCTTACTTGTATAAAATATTTGCCTATAGCTTCAATAATATAACACTCGGAAAAACTTATATCATGCATGAAAGTACTAGGGCCAGACGCCTAGGCTACTAAGCCTCGCGAAGGGCAAGATCGGTTACCTAAATCACCGTACTAAAAACTGACGGTATAATATAAGCTTCCCCAAAAGAGCTAAATAGCTAGATTATTAAAGCATAACAAACCGGGAACATCGCTCTAGCTATCTAAATAACCCATAAATAGCGAGCGATAGCATCCAGGATGCCTCCGGTAGGCAACAGCTCTAATTTACGTTAATATCACTTTTGATTTAATTCAAAACGATAAGAGCTTACATTTATACATAGTAAAGATAATACTCAACTTTCCAGAGGCAAAAGAGGCCGAAGAAGTCATCAACTTTGGTTCTTGGCTCCTCTCTGTGCCTCCATAAAAGAAATCTCTCCTAAGCGGCAGCAGAAACACCTTCACTTGACCATTCCAACTTGGAACTATTTGATATTTGTGTGACACCAAGACAAGATATTCATAAGGTGGATTCCGGAATAAGGCATTTGGAGATCTGTATTTCATTTTCCTCCATCTTAGTTTATACAATCTCCATCGAAGTAAAAAAAAAAAAATTGCCTTTTGAAGCATGCTTCCATGAATAAGTGGTGCCCCTCAGATTTTTTATACAATATATATCCCATTCCTCTATCATTATTCCAGTTAACGAAAATATCTTAGTCGATTTTAAAGCAACTGGTTGAATTTTCCCACAGAGCATTTAAGGTATATAGAGGAGTATAAAATATAGTGATCAAACTATAAGCAGCCGGACAAATGTTGATGTACGGATCTTTAAGGAAGCAAATCCTCCAAACGCCCGAAAGCAATTATAGATATTTTCCCCTAAAATCACCCATTAGGCCTATTTGGATAAGCATTTGATTCTAACAAATTAATCCCTTTATTTATATCCTGTAATAACTATCTCCAATTTTGCAATTTAGTTTCGATAATTATCAAGTTAATAAAGCACTTACGACAAAGATTGAATTAGCAATGTAGTAAAGATATTACTATATATGTTTTAAGATTTTAGTTCAAATGGCAACGCTAATCCTTCAAGGCCAAGATAACAGACGGTGAGATGTCAAAGCTCAACAATGGGAATGTAAAATAAATGATGAAGAAAGGGAAAGTGTTTTAGAGTCTAAAGACTGAAACGGCGCATACCCCTGAATCTGAATAATTAGGGAAATATTTTACAATAAAGTATCCTCACATATTACGAAATGTTACATTCAATGAATATCTATAAACTGTAAGTAGTTTTTAGCAGTCAATCTATCATCTGAAAAATAGCGATAAGCTTCTGGGAGCATAATACAATCATTTATATTGGAAACATTGTATAATAATGACAAACAATATTTTGATATGCATATATGTCTAAAAAGGAGTTTATGTGTTGTTACATTACTTCATTAACTAGAGTAAGCTCAAACCCTTTGATCTCTCTCTCTCTCTCTCTCTCTCTCTCTCTCTCTCTCTCTGAACGTCCTTCATGTGGGTATAACTCATGTATGGTAATTTTTATTAATATTTTTAAACGTAGAAACCTAATTGAAATTATTTTTTTTGTTCCTCGGTAACTTGAACTACACTAATGTTAAAATAATCAAATATAGCTGTTAACGGAAGGAATTGTTTAGCTACGACACTCAAAAATTTTCTACATGCTTTTGTGGGTTATATATATATACACATATATATATATATATATATATATATATATATATATATATATATATATATATATATATATATATATGTGTGTGTGTGTGTGTGTGTGTGTGTGTGTGTTTGTGTATTCAGTATTTGTAGTGGATATTTGAGACGTCAACTGATAACTGAGAATGAAATATGGCTTGCGCTAACAAAGACAGCTCTTTACTGTCTTTGATTCACCAAGGTTGGAGAAGGCTCCGCCATTTCGTAGCAGTAGTAAGAGCAGCAACTCGTTGTCTGTTTTGTCATGGGAACACTAGAGACATCTGACGAAAGATTTCCCCTGAGTATCGGCGTTCTTTTGATTCTAACTGTACCTGGTGGACCTCCTTCCTTACTACTACCGCGACAACATTCCTCTTTTTGTAGCTCCCCGTTAACCCGGTGTTTTGTTACAAGTTTTTGGAATATTCATCATGCAATCTCTAGCATCTTCATCTTCTGGAAAGTTGAGTATTTATTCTTTCCTGTGTATAATTTTATTGTCCCTTTTCACAGTTAAATTCCAATAATCTAAGTGTGTTTCTGTGAGCGTTACCGAGACCGGAGACAGCCATTTTATGACTGCAGTCACCTGTTACAATTGCATTTTATTTAGTCAGTAGGGCGGCATTTCCCAGTATTAAGCTATGATGTTAGCTAGTTAGGAAAATTATACAAGTAGTGATTTTGCATACATGAATATTAATCCTCTTCCTATTATGTGACTTTACTTTTCGTATGCTGCGAGAACCCCAGTGGTACCAACTACCTTGGCCGGGGCTTCAACTAGAGCTAGGCTACTCTCAATCATATATACGTTAGTAAAGTAATTCCAAATAATGTTTAGCCTCACCCTATCGTTACTTCTCGATTTGTATGAGAATTTACATTCTCTAGAATCTATAGATAAATTGCTATATTCATTCTCTCTCAGAGAGAAGAGGCTAAACCCTTCCTCCCTCCACGAGTGTCGCCGCCGCTAAAGGCAGCAACCACTGTCTCTCTCCATCGCCGTCGGGTAGAACAAAGTTCTAGCTGCCTCCGGCTTTGATTTAGATAGTGACTAACTCAGGTTCCCCTTGTCTTGCCGCCGATGATGTCCTCAGCACAGCAAGCCATGCTTCCTCAGTTCATTGTTTGAGGAAGGCGGCATACCTGCTGCCACCTCTCATGTCAATGAACTATAAGACCCTTCATGCTTCCCCTTCTGTACTTTAGTGACGTCATAGCCATCACAAAATTCTTTCACTGGTTTTTTTGACAGTCATCCCGGCTTGCTAGGGTGACTGAGTTACCGGCCGGTACCCTGCCGGTAGCAGTTAGTTCAGCCGTCTCAGCCACCTTCCCCTTACTCCCTTCCTTCACAGGAAGTGAATAATATTGGGGGGGTGGGGAAGATTGAGACGGCTTCTGAAGGCCACCGGTTGGAAACCTAACATACTTTGGGAAGTCCTCAGCTCTCCTTTGAGCTGCCATCCACATTCATTGCCGCCGACGTCATAGCCGGCGACAGGCCTTTTTTGGATGGGTGGAAGCTAGAATCTGACAGATTCTTTCCCCTTCCATTGGAACTTTCATTCTGGCAAGGAGACAGTAGGTGGTCTGATAGTCCTCCTACATTTCCAACGGTTATGTTTATTCATAATATAGGAAACTCTCCTTCCTTAACGCTTTTTCTCTTTCTATCAGTTACCACCGCTAGGTACTAATCTAACACCGGCAATGCCGCCGGCAAAACTACTGTATACAACAATACAGTAGTTCACATGTTTTCTAACATACTCTGTGTTTCCTATTTCAGACAATTGTTGGGACCACAATTTTATGTTGAGGTTGAGTACTCCCTCAACACCCAGATGATTTTCCTCGATCATCAGGGCCTTAAAATACCCAATCAATATTAATATATACTACAGGTGGCTCATGTTAGTATAAGACATTTATTAACTCTAACTCTAGTTCCTAGAGTTTTTCTACCTTATATTCTCCCTATCAGGGAAACTGAATATTAATACTGAAGGAGGTCTCAGCAATAGCCTGCGAGAAGAAACACATATATGTATCTTTTCTACTTCCTTTCAAGCTTACTATCCTAAGCTACCATAATCAATAGCGATTACTATTGTTAATAGAATTTGTATGCTTTTAAATCACTGATATAAAAAATATCAATACTCATTGGGCCTTTTTCCTTTACAGGAGGAGCCGATGGAGAAGTAAGCAGCGTTGTTCTGCAACCATAAAGGTATAGACTTTTGTGGCCACGTGAAGTGCAGGTCTCATGCCCGCTGCTGCATCGTGTCGGGGGTCCTGAAGTATTGGAACCCGAAGAGTTGCCCCATCTGCTCAGTCCTTCTGGCCAACGGCTTCGGAGAAGCCCCCTTAGTCACCATAGAGACTAGGAATACTGCGAGGGAGACCCTTCGCAAATGGGTAAGAGGGTTCCAGAAGAACCCTCCATGACCATACTTACCCAATGCAATGACTCCCTAAGGTGCCAATTGTTCCCAAAGGCTCTGCCGAACGCGGTGGTGCCCCAGGAACAGGTCCAGCGCCCCTTCATACAACTGAAGCTCGACTCGGACATCAACAAGGCATTGGAAGACATGGACATCCACCAAGAGAGGATGTCAGAAGTGACCACCGACACCGAACAGGACCTACTGCAAGGTGGGCCTGAAAAAAACGTAGAACCTCCACAAGCGGAGGAAGAAGGATCCATTTCAACAGCAACTGAAGACCCTCAGTTCGCCGTGATGGCATACCAACCTATGCTGTCAACATCCTCGGCCCCAACTCCACAACCATTTACACATGTCAACAAAAATGAACAGATCCTAACATCGATTCAGCGGATGATGGAATTGTTCCAAATGGAACAAGAGACGATGCGGAAATCACTCAAGCAGCAGCAGATACTGTTGCAGGAGAGGATGGACCACCCTGGATCCATCAAGGGCACTGCTAAGAAGCCCCTTAGAGTGTCGGATCTCCCTCACTGCTCCGAAACTAATTCCTGGAGGTATGCGAAGCATATGCCCATAATGAATGGGAATCTGTTCGTCTCTGAGAAGTTGGGGCCCAGGTTGATTGAAGACCTTGAGTTCTGGCCTAACTTTTCGGCCTACCCAGACTGTTACGTGAGACTGCGGGATGAACATGCAGCCCGAGATGAAATGGTACCAAAAGAGGTCATTGTCTGAGAACATGACAAGGCGTAAGCCATCCTCCTGAAAGCCTTGAAGGGAGCCAGGTACACCAACTCCAAAGTATCAGCACTGAGCAAGAAATATCCAACCTTTCTTGCTCCTTCCTCCATCTCTTTTCCCTTTTCGGAGAAATCACTAGACTTTGTCGTCAAGGCAGTTCATGAGGGCAAACTCTGCTCCACCCTGGAGGAATGTAAACCATTCTCTCTAGCACTGCCTACCTGCGAGGAGAAGTGGAAGGATGTCCACCTAACCTTCTCCGTCTCTAAGCTGGACCCAGAGATAAGAGGCCAACAGTTTAATGAGAACCTTCCAAAGTTGTCAGACAATCATCTGAGGAAGGAACAGGAGTTGAAGGAGAGACATGCAGCCTCCGTTTCTCATCAGAACTGTCTGGAAATGAGTGCAGGTCAACTTAATGCCCCAAAAATGTTCATCTTCCTTGCTAAGTCTCACATGGGTACCCTTTTGAATGACTTATATGCTTTCTGCAGATCGAGGAGAGCCTGTAGAGAATTCGTTTTGGCCTCATCAAGCATCAGACTCGAACCAAGGAAGCTGAATACCTCAAGCATCTGGGGTAAAGACCTGTTCCCACAGTAACTGGTCCAAGAGATCATTGCAAGAAAAACCACGGAGAACAGGAACCTTCTCCAAAAGTGGAGCATGAACTCAAAGAGGAAATCTTCCTCGGAAGGAGGTCCCAAGCCCAAGAATAAAAGGGCGAGGAGTTCATGCAGACCTGCACAACTTCCTGCCATGACTATGACCACGATGCTCCAGACTACCTTCCAGATGGTCACTCAACAACTAGTAGCCCAGTCACCAGTTTTCAACCCTAACTTTGAGAGGCAGTTGACTTCCTTTCGCCCCAGTCAAAAAGGAAAAAGCCCTAAGAAAAGTTCTCGAGGAGGACGTGGTCGCGGACACAAATCCGCAGGATCCCCGAAGCAATGAGGAGTTCCAGGTAGGGGCAGACTGCATCACTCTCGGGATCACTGGACCTTTGATCCCTGGGCCTACAGCCTAATCACGAATGGATTTGGGTGGAAATGGAGCAGAATTCCACCCCGTTTTCCAGAATTCTTCCAACACTCCACCCCCTTGTTAGAAGAATATACCTCAGAACTCATGTAGATGCTTACTGGCATCTTCCAATGAGTCACCTTTTCTCCTCCTACCTAGAATTCAAACTACAGAAGAAGTTTGTCTTCAGAGCAATGCCCTTCGGGCTGAACACAGCCCCAAGCATATTCAAGAACCTAGCGGACACAATCGTCCAACAGCTACGCTCCGAAGGAGTTCAAGTGATAGCATATCTAGACGATTGGCTGGCATGGGCAGCATCCAAGACTACTTGTCTGCAAGCAGCCAACAAGGTGATCCAGTTCCTGGAACACCTGGGCTTCAAGATCAATCGTAAGAAGTCTCGTCTCTCTCCAGCTCAACAGTTCCATTGGCTAGGAATCCAAGGGGACTTAAAGTCACACCACCTCTCCATTCCATCCAAGAGGAGGAGAGAAATAGCGGGATCTGTCAGGAGACTAGTCCGTCAAAAGAGGATTTCAAGACGCCAACAGGAAAGAGTATTGGGCTCTCTCCAGTTTGCGGCAGTGACAGACACCTGGTGCTATAAGCATGTTTGAAAAATGCCTCAGGAGTCTGGAAGTAATACACATCAAACGCTCGAAGAAATCAACTAAGTTTGACCCCGACCTTGTTGCGCACGCAGTTAAGGCCGTGGTCAACAGCCAAGAGCCTAGCACAGACAATTCCCCTGCAACTACCACAACCATCAGTGGTGATACACACGGATGCCTCCTTGAAAGGATAGGGAAGCCATTCTCGCGACAAAAAAGGGCAAGGGAATTCGTCACACCAGTTCAAAACCTTTCATATCAACATTTGGAAGCTATGGCAGTCTTCCTGACATTGAAGAAACTATCCCCTCGCAGATCAATCCACATCACATTGGTCCTGGACAAGAGGTGATAGTAAAGTGTCTAAATCGACAAGGCTTGAGATCACCCCACATCAACTATGTGATGTTAGTCATCTTTTACCTGGCAAGGAGGAAGGGATGGCACCTATTAGCAGTTCACCTACAAGGGTTCCGCAACGTGACGGCGGACGCTCTATCCAGGCGAAAGCCCATACAGACAGGATGGTCCCTAGAGGCAGACTTATTCTCCTTCATCTTGGAAAAAGTTCCAGAACTGCAGATCGACCGCTTCACAACGAGCGACAACAAAAAACAACCTTGTTACGTAACCCCTTATATGGACCCTCAAGCAGAGGCGATGGATGCCATGTTCCTCGAGTGGAACAGGTGGAATCTCATTTACCTATTTTCACCAACCAATCTCCTGCCCAGAGTCCTAGACAAGCTAAGATCCTTCAGAAGGACTGCAGCAGTAGTGGCCCCCAAGTGGCCCAAAAGCAATTGGTTCCATCTAGTCCTACAGCAGAAACTGAAGATGTTATCTCTGACGGATGCAGTACTATCTCAACTGGTTCAGAAGTCGAATGTCTACACTTCATCCTCGAGAACCAACAACCTACATCTCATGAGTTTTTCGACCTAGCTGCGAACAAAAAGTTTAGAATCTTGAAGGATAAATTTGACTTCATCAAGGAGTACAAGTCAAGTTCGACGAGGAAACAGTATGAATCGTCATGGAAGAAATGAGCTTCCTTTGTGAAACCGAAGAAACCGACAGAGATATAGATAGATTTCTGTCTGGCATTCTTCAAGACCTACACGAACAAGGCCTGGCCTCTACTACGATTACCTCGTGTAAATCGGCCCTGTCTAGACCACTTCTGTACGCTTTTGAGGTGGACCTCTCTGGTGAAATATTTAATAAGATCCCGAAAGCATGCACTAGACTCAAGCCAGCAACCTCACCAAAGCCCATTACATGGTCTTTTACACACTTCTGTACGCTTTTGAGGTGGACCTCTCTGGTGAAATATTTAATAAGATCCCGAAAGCATGCACTAGACTCAAGCCAGCAACCTCACCAAAGCCCATCACATGGTCTTTTGATAAAGTCTTGCACTATGCTTCAAACCTAGACAATAAGGATTGTACTCTAAAGGATTTAACACAGAAAGTAATTTTTCAGTTTGCAATAGCCTCAGGGGCTAGAGTTAATGAAAGAGTGGCCTTATCTAGAAACGAAGGCCATATTCAGTTCCTAGACTCAGGAGAACTGATCCATTTTCCTGATCCTGCCTTTCTTGCCAAGAACGAGATACCCACCAAGAGGTGGGGTCCTTAGAGAATCTGCCCATTGAAGGAAGATGCCTCTCTGTACCCAGTAGTGTCTTAAGATCTATTTTCGAAGAACTTTAAGCTTCAACGGAAGACAGCTCTTCAGAGGCGAAACCTCAAGATCAAACCTATCTCTAAGACAACTGAGAGCGAAGCTCACCTACTTTATTCGTAGAGCAGGTCCTGAAAGTACACCGGCAGGTCACGATCCAAGGAAAGTTGCTTCTTTGTTGAACTTCTTCCAACATATGGACTTTGATTGAAAGACTCCGCTCATACACAGGGTGGAGATCATCTAGGGTCTTCTACAAACATTACACGAAGCAAGTTTATGAAATGAAACACTTTGTGGTGGCGGCAGGTATTGTCATAAAACCCGTCGTCTAGTGCTGCGATGAACAGTGGACTGTTTTGGGACTTTAAAGTGCATCGGGTGCATGGGTATACCTACCAGCTATGATTATACATACTGTTCTACGTAGGTGCATATCTGTCCAATACACCAGTGCCGGTGAACGTTTGCTTCACAGTGTTCATGCATTTTCGAACATCTGATCATGTCAGATAGATTCGTTTTCACATCTCCATTGAGTGGAATTATTCCGATAACGTTACTTATATAATTTTTCCCCACGAGAAAATATGGACTTTGATGTGTTTTAATGTTGGATCAGATTCATACTTTGTTGTAACAACATTTGATAAATTTGTTGCAAAGAAAATACTTAAAACTTATTTGCGCGTTATTACTGCTGTCTCAGTTATAGACTAATAAAATATACTAGAGTTTTATTTAATCATTGTATAGGGCTTATAACTTGAAATCATAATAACGATTTCCAAAAGAATGAATCTTACATTCTCATGATAAGTAAAGAAGGTAAGCTCCAAAGTTTTCCCTTTTTGTTCCTACGGAAATACAAACCTTGAATCCTTATTGTCGATATTGACATTTTCCCTGCTGGAGGCAGGAAGCACTAAACCATCTCCAGGCATAGTGGAAATGACAGATCTCTGGAATTTCACATACAGGTCTAGTAGACAAGTTAAGGAAATCCATTCAAGGTGGAAAGCACATACACAAATCCACAGCTAATAGTAATTTCAAGACAATTTTCTAGTATGCTTCCATCAGGACGACTTGGCCCGAGCCCAGAGATCGGATTTTGAGTAAAGTATAAAATCTATTTTTGGGTGAGAGTACCACATCGTCCTGATGGACTCACACTTTTGCTGACCCCTCCCAAAATTACTTTATCTGCGGTCATTTCTGCTTAACGACAAGAAAAGGAATGGCGTCGCGGTAGTAGTAGGGAAGGAGGTCCACCGGGGGCCTATAACGGCACCCCCATCATTTGCCACTCATCCCCCTTACATCAAAGAGTTAAATCTATTCGGGGTGAAGATTGCTATGTATTGTATCGAGAATATGTCCCCTGATATTATGCGATATCCTTTATTGGATACTCGTGCCAGGAGTTAGAATCCTGGAGACCTTCGGTTTAATTATCTGGGAGTATCGCTGTAGCAAATATCCCTTCGAAGGCGACCTAAAGGAAACCTTCCATCAGGACGACATGGCACTCTCACCCAAAAATAGATTTTTCATTTTGCTCAAAGTCAGTTTTTTATGGCATACCTGACCCTGGTGGAAGGTGAGGAACAAGGCCAGATTCTTTATGCTGGCGTAACCTATCTCGATAAATGATGCTTTGCTTTCTTCAAAGCAAGATGTTTTCAAGAAGACCGCCTGCCAAAATTCGCACAATGGATGTCGGGGCGTGGGAAACATTCCTGCAATGGGAGTGGTTCCGGAGGCAACAGGTACTGTCCAAATAAGTTTTACTAGTATCTTTTGTTGTTTTTTGCATGGATGCGTTCAGAAGCCTGCAAAAGTGTTGAATGATGGTACAGACCTTTGGTTGATGGTGAAACTTTTTATTAGTATAATACAGTTGGTAAACTGTCTGATGATGATTGCATTGATTTAGGATACACTTGTTTAAAGATGTTAGATGATGTTTTATTATGTTTGAAGATATCATATGCTATTTCATTATGAATAAGGATTTTTATGGTGATGCTATTTTCTTTGGATGTCTTTGTATATGATGGCCATACTTGATAAATTTTGTTGTCACTTTTTAATAATGATGGTAGTGGAACCATATACACTACTGTATACCCAAGGGATATGAAAGTATCTATAGAGAGTGAATGTTGAGGATCCGTGCGCATATGTTGATTTTCTAAGGAATCTTTTTTTGAAATGTTTCTTTTATGTAATTTGGAGTTTTTTTGCCAACAAATCTCAGTACTGGTTAGGAACATAATGACTATGTAATGTAATTGTGTCTACCAGTAATATAACTTAGATCTTTTCCAGACTGAGAGTCCTATGAATAAGCCAGAGTATAGGCTTGACATAGGAGGGCATTC
The DNA here is from genome assembly GCF_036898095.1 of Palaemon carinicauda. NCBI lineage: Eukaryota > Metazoa > Arthropoda > Malacostraca > Decapoda > Palaemonidae > Palaemon > Palaemon carinicauda. The sequence continues at coordinate 80,418,667 of NC_090744.1, read as the reverse complement.
GATATCTTTATACAATGAATGCATTCACTAATGAACTGTAGGATTAAAACAAGTTAAGTATTTTAAAATACAAGGGTTACTTTTTGTTGCATAAATTATAATTTACATTTTACAGTCACTGTCCTCTATGATATGTGAAAATTGTTAATTATTTCCTATGAATTTTTAATCTAATTCTTGCTCACCTTTGTTGGAGGTGAACGAGGCTTCCCTAGGATCGCGGTAACCTTGCGTTAAGTAGAGTAGATTTCAGTGGGGTTTTGTTTTGTTTATTTTTCTTGAAAGTTAATGGTATTAGCTTTGTTTTTAATGTAGTTTTGAATTCTGCAAGGACCAGGAGTGCCTTGAGTCTGGTGGAGAGGAATTTGTCACATATAGAAATACTTGAAGTAAAAATGAAATATTAAGTAGTGTAAATGCGCAGAAAATAAGGGAGCAGTTGCCGACCTATGACCTCATCTTCACGTTCCCTGGGCAGTGAGGGAAGTGGTCTAAATCACTTTATTTAATCTTTTATATCAGCTGACCCAAGCACACATGTACTGAAACTGTTTCCATGTCAACAGGTACACCAGAAAGAAGGGACAGAAAGGAGACGAGAACCGCACTGATACAGTTGCATCACCTGCCACCACTACCCAGAGGCAAGACAAGCCCTCATAACCCCCAGCAATGTGTCAAAAATAAGAACAGCTGGGAAGCCAAGGTGAGGCAATGAAGTTCGAACCCAAGATCGCGTTGGGTCAAGCTCAAGACTTGAGTGGGCAACCATCAATAAGCCCACCTGCCACGGTAAGCCTATCTCAACCATGGCTGGCGTCTATACGCCACAAGACATCCAATGACTGTGAGTGTGTGCGTGTTTTTTTTTTTTTTTTTTTTTTTTTTTTTTTTTTTTTTTTTTGCTGTAACAATGTTATTCATATAACCCTATCCCCGTATGTCCTTTCTTCCCGAGTGATAAATTTAATGATGAACTATTCCAGTAATCTCAAAGTCAGTGAGAGACTTATAATTCCTTAGAAAATTTAGAGTTCGGTTGAAAAAGTTCTCAAAACAGTTATGAAGAAGATTTCTGCTCAGGTTTCTATGCAAATTAATTTAAGCAATAAAACCTCTTATGATGTAAAAGTCGTCTGATTCACAACTTCTCATTTATTGTTTCTTATTCCCCAGGCACATTGTGACATTATTTTGATGCCATTACTGTTCTTGGATATTTTATTTTTTCAAGTTTCTTTTCCTTACTCTGCTAATAATAATAATAATAATAATGATAATAATAATAATAATAATAATAATAATAATAATAATAATAATAATAATAATAATAATGATAATAATAATAATAATAATGAGAATAATAATAATAATAATAATAATAATAATAATAATAATAATATTAATAATAATAATTATTATTATTGTTATTATTATTATTATTATTATTATTATCATCATTATTATTATTATTATTATTATTATTATCATTATTATTATTATTATTATTAGCACAGTAAAGTAAAGAAACCAGAAAAAATTAAATATCCAAGAACAGTAATGGCATCAAAATAATGTCACCATATATTTTCTCTCTTTTAATGGGAGTCTTCAATATTTTGGTTACGTTCTTCGTTTCTCTTTTGTGCCCTAGTTGTTGCTTCTATTACTGCACCTCTAGAGAGAGCATAAGCTACCTTGTTAGCTTTACCTTCTATGTGGGGAAAATCCAATATATTAAACTCTAACAATCTCTTAATCCATCTCGCTTGACGAGAGGTCAAATGATTTATATAATACAAATCATGTAAGGGGCAATGATCACTTTGCAACTGATTCGACTGACCTAATAAAAAGAACCGATGCCTCTCTAGAACCAAATGAGTAGCCAAAGTCTCTCGATCGAATGTAGCCTACTATAATTCTTTTCTGCCCCTTTTAATACCCGGGAAGCAAAACAAATGGGTTACTCTCTGCCTTTACCATCTCGTTGAGAAACCACTCCACTGATAGCTACACTACTCGCATCTGTTGTCACTAAAAACGGTTGATCAAATCTAGGATATGCAAGTAATTCATTGCTATTTAAGACAGCTTTCAAATGGATAAAGGCCCTTCCTTCTTCCCCTCCCCAGTTTATTACTTTTTTTTTTTAAAGCATCTAAAGGTCTCGCTATCTCTCTCTCCAAAACCTCATATGAATTTACGGTACTCAGCAAACCCTAGGAATCCAGCTACTTCCTTAGAGTTACGTGGCCTAGGGAAATCTGTTATAGCCGCTACTTTACAGGGGCAGGGTTGGATACCCTTTGGGGTTATTATGTGACCTAAAAATTCGACCTGTTTACAAAAAAATTTGCACTTTGACAAATTTATTTTCATACCATTACCTCGCAATGCTTCTAAAACTTTACGGATATTATTATTATGTTCTTCTGCCGTTTTCTATGTAATTATGATATCATCTAAATAAAAAAGAACATTATGGCCAATAATGGGCGACAAAACCGCCATCATTACTCTAGAAAAATGACTTGGAGTATTTTTAACACCGATAGGAAAAAAATTAAATTAAAATATTTGATCAATAGCTATAAGTTCCGTTATACATTTATCTCTTCCTGAATGGGTATTTGATAGTATCCAGATTTTAAATCAACAGTTGTAAAATATTTTCTATCCCGTACTTTCACAAGTAATTCTTCAATTAATGGCAATGGAAATGCATTATCCTTTAGTGATTGCATTCAATTTCCTATAATCAACACACAATCTTACCGAGCCATCCTTTTTCGTAACAGTTACAATTGGAGAAGCCCAGGGTGATTCGCTCTCCTCAATTATCCCTTTTTCCTTTAATTCATTAATTTCCCTTTATATCGCTACCTGGAAATGAATGGGTACCTTATAAGGCCTTGACCTGATTGGCTCCGCTTGTTCAGTTTCAATGCTAAAGGGAAATTGATCAATCCTCCCTGGTGGCTCATCTCCAATTGCGATTACATCGGAATAATTATTGACAATGTCACTAACTACAGGCTGATATTCTGATGGACATTGTTTTCGCGCTTGCATAATTGAATTCTGAGTCCGTTCGTCTGTGCGGGCTGAAGTTGTGGCTCCCAACATCCCATTATAATCAATTTCACATAACTCTAATTCACACACAGAATCACTTCCTAAAACAACTATTTTATTTAACAAATGAACTAACGTTATATCAGCTCTGTTTTCTTTTATTTCTGTCAAGCCCTCTAATATCATATGGGCTCAGTTGTCATGGGGTTTAACAACGACCTTGGTTCCTTCCCAAAGAGGGTGAGACAGGGTCACTGATATGCTCATAATGGTCTGGGGAGACAAAACTTCTCCTCTCTCAGGTACAGCTGTTACTCAGTTACATGTCTCTCCGAGCCCACAAACGCACTTATTCTTTCATGACTTTCTATCGGCAAAATGTAACCTCCTGCTTTTACTGTTATTGTATCTGTTCCCCCAAAAATACAAACTTAATTAGTAGAGATGAAATCAATTCCTAAAATAGCTTCGATTCCTGGAATTCCCAAGGTAGGTAAAACAAAAAAATCGTGTAAACTTCACAGACCACATCTGAAAGTTGACGATTGTTGGGTAGTTTATTTCCTCCTGGCGTTTCAAGAACAATGGATGCTGCTGGCTGTAGTGGATTTGAGGAGAATTATTTTTCAATCAGTGAAATGCTGGCTCCTCTGTCAATCAGCACTCAAATGGATTTATCTTGCAGGTTGATCCTAACTGCTAACATTCCTAGATGGCCGTTACGAGATATGGGGCACGGGCCAATGACCTCAGCTGCAATGCTGCTACTCCCTAGTGCTTTGGGGGGGGGGGGGGGGAGGTCAGGGTTACCGATGGAGGTCCCAGTACCTGCTTTGTCACCACGTCCGTCTTTACTGCTTCCTCAGCTACTGCTTGTGAGGTCATGTGGGGTGGGGCCATCGAATTCCCTCGTCTCCCCTTTCCTGTTACCTTTTCCACGGATGTTGGGCAGGGGGAGGTGTCCGTGTACCCGGCCCGCCCGCCCTGGGCATTTTTTGCTGAGCACTCTCAAGATAGATGACCGTAGGCCTGACAAGTGTAACAGCGGGGGGATCCTTGGGTGGGGCACTCC
>NC_090744.1:80399517-80402017 GCF_036898095.1 Palaemon carinicauda | reverse complement strand
GGCGCAAGGGAGCAGATATCCATGGTCGTGGTCAACCAGTAATAACGTCACAGAGGAGGGTGGTATTGGAGTCCTCGAGGGGAGAATCTCCTAACGGAGGGATGCGAAGAATGTCGTATATGCTTGGTATTCTAGATCTTTTTGTTTGGCTTCTGGAAAGGTGTGTAATCTAATCCCAGGTGAATGGCAGCCAATATGTTACTTGACTGGGCATCGGCAACAGGATTCATTTTTCAGCCACAGTGGAGCGATGTCGGAGTTGATGGGCGGACCAGGTGTCGGACTGTCGAGTAAAGGTGTGCACCATAGGCATGTAGTCCGTGCAAAGGACGAAGGGTGTACCTTTTAAGAAGTGACGAAAGTGACAGACAGCCATGTGCGCAGCCGGCAATTCGTGGTCGAAGGAAGAGTAACCGTATTCCGCCTTGGACATTGAAGAAGGCCATTATGTGGGGTGAGCCATTGACTATCTGCTCGAGTGCTGCACCAATAGCGATGGCGCTGGCCTCAGCGGAGACGAGAGGTGCATGTGGTACTTGATAATCCTCATTCAGGAGGTCGAGCATGGTGAAAACCTTCACTTTGTGCAGGTTGGAGGTCATGTCGGTAATGTTTGAGTGGGGGTAGTTATCCTGTTCTATCTGCATGTTCAAACGCCTGTAGTCCCAACACGGACACAGCAAACCATCTTTCTTCAGGACAATGTGGAAGAGTTACGACCATAGGCTGGAGGCCTTTAGACAAAGGCCCATTTGTTCTATTTCTGCGAACATTTGTTTGATGGCTCAAAACGATCCGGTGCCAGAGTCCTATACCAACCGTGTGTCACACACAATTGTACATAGTTCCTTTTGTATATATTATACTTGTATCTTCGCTCTTCCCTCGCACTAAAACGAACATGAAAATTCATGTCTGCTTTTCTCCTCTGTAACATTGTCAATATTTGAACATGAAAATTCTTGTTGCTCTGGGATTTTGTATATAAAGAGAGTGTTCTTTAATAAAAAACTGAGTTGAATGCATCCTGCCTTTGAGTCATAACCTCTCTATCGGCACTGTCACATTGGTGTGGGCGTGTATGTCCTACGGCATTCATGTTAGCTTTAGTTGACGTTGAATGGCCATCCTCTTCGTCAGGGGTGGAGGCGTTGATGGAGGTTTGGAAGTGGCTGTCCATAAGGGCGTCGGCTTTGGTCATCAAGTCCTTTATGGGTAAACTATCGACATCGGGTATGGAAGCGCGTATAGGTCCGGGTAAACGGCGTATCCAAAGGGCACGAAGTAGGTTCACCTCACGAGGAGAGCCGTCTGCGGCAGGTTGAAGGCGAGCTATACTGGTCATTTCCCTGAGGGCAAGCGAAACCCTTTGGTCCCCCAACGGTTGTTGCGAGAGCTGAAAAAGCTTTGCTACACGGGCGGCTGGCGACGGTGAGTACTGCTGCAGAAGGTATGTTTTGAGGGCGTCATACGCTATTGGCGTGTCTACTTGTTCACAAAGCCAGTCGGATATTTCAGGGAAGGTGTCCTCGGGTATCGCCGCGAGAACATAATCTGCTTCGGTGGTTGAGCGAGTCACGCCGTTGATGGGATTATGTACCAACCGTGTGTCACACAATTGTACATAATTCCTTTTGTATATATTATGCTTGTATCTTCTCTCTTCCCTCGCACTAAAACGAACATGAAAATTCATGCTGCTTTTCTCCTCTGTAACATTGTCAATATTTGAACATGAAAATTCTTGTTGCATTGGGATTTTGTATATAAAGGAGAGTGTTCTTTAAGTCATAACCTCTCTCTCGGCACCGTCACATTGGTGTGTTCAAATATTGACAATGTTACAGAGGAGAAAAGCAGACATGAATTTTCATGTTCGTTTTAGTGCGAGGGAAGAGCGAAGATACAAGCATAATATATACAAAAGGAATTATGTACAATTGTGTGACACACGGTTGGTACAGTCCTAAATATGGTAAACACTGGGGGCCCGTCGTCTTGATATGGCTCCAATAACAGTGCAGGGAAGAGCAAGTGAAGGGGAAAAACAGGAAAACCAGTACATAGTACGAGCGTGTATGAATCATGGCTGGTACAAGTATATTATAGATATCTTGTCTCATGATTAAAATAATACTCAACAGACACGTGTTTTGTGTTGTTTTTATATCATATTGTAACATTTTATTTAAAGATTTTGGAAAAAACCTTTGTTGATTTAAAAAGAAAATTTACCATTAACTTTTATATGTTCTCAAAAATAAAATTGTAATGATGATTAATAAAACTAATAGTCAATTGCGATGTTCAAAAAAGAAGTTAGAAAATATAAATCACCCATTTACAAGTATTGCTATCTTTGTTATTTTGCTTATAAATGAGTGTGAAAATAAAACATGGAATTTGGTACTATATCAATATACTTTAGATAGGTCTCCACAGTTATTCATTTATTCGGATGAAACTGTCACACCTCAAATGGTTACTTTCTCGGTTCGTT
>NC_090744.1:80387017-80389517 GCF_036898095.1 Palaemon carinicauda | reverse complement strand
AGCCACAAAAGAAGTTGGAACCTTAACTCCTTACCAATGAGTTTATTGAAGCGTTCCACCCAACCAATGATTAAACTGAACACATTTGATTTGAGACACTAAGGTTTAACCTTCATGTTGTGCAGAAATTTATCCAAATATCAGCCTTTCTAGATAAAATTCAGTTTCTCTTTACGAATCTCATAAATTTTCTTTCTCTGACCAATTTGCACCACTTTCTCTATGAAGATTTTGACCTGCCAGATAAATATAACTCACCCTTATCTAAAATTCAATTCAACACTAAATCAGTGTCTGTCCTTCACCACATATTGTATAGATAGTTTGTCTTCATGATGAAGGCTTTCGATAAAACTCAGTAGTCATAATTTACGCTACAGTATTTATCATCAACATTCTTAAAAACCTCTTCCACATCTTTTCTATAAAGGTATTACTCTAGACGAACAAATGCCACAAAAGCTTTTTCCTTTTTTCATCAGACAGTTCACATGGCAATTTCGGGACATATTTAATCCACACCCCACGCACATGATCCTTCAGTAAATTAATACTCTTTTTCCCTGGGATATCATCTCAGAATAAAATCTATCAAATACCTTCACTGATACTCAGTAATGTAGTACCTCCTAAAGTTCTTAGTTCATAGTCTCACCTTTACCTTAGGTAATGGGAGAGTTTTTCCTCCTACCCATTCAATATATATTTACTGAAGCTTTGTAAAAGATTCAATCATTTATACTACTCTCAAATCATTCAGCTCGCCCTATTCGATACTCATTATGTCATACAAGGAGGAATTTCTCTTCATACAACAGGTATTATTTGATTCTTTCATTGATTAACTATTTCCTTTTGTCAAATTCAGGCCCCTATCTTCATAATTTGCCCTCATTTCCTCTATCTCTCTTTCTTATACAACTTCTGATATATTGTTTCGCACATGTTTCATACACGCTCGTAAACTGTAACATTTTTTGTTCTTTTTCTTTTTATCTTATCATTAGTTCTTTCCTGTACTGTTTAAATACCAACTTCTAAGAACCTCATAGTTCATGTCTAATTTGGTTTGAATTTTTGCCATGTTCTTGCTCGAAAGTCCTGTTATTTAGGCGCGATGTCTATTTAATGAAGTTTAGTTGCATTCACCACGCCTCTAAGTTAAAACCTGACTGCTCACTCGCACATTGGTGACAAGCGGAGTGTCTGCTCCCTCTTGACCACCCCGTCACTGCTTTGCCTTACTGTTTGAGGATGTCGCTCCCCAAAACTACCTCTTCGGTACATTCAGCCTCAACAAAATGGCTGCTCTTTAATAGGGAGGAAGTGTTCACCTGATTCTAGCATAGTGAAGTCTAGTTTCACGTCAAGGGCATGACTCAGTCAAGCACCAAAGCAGATTACGTTCTCACTGCAATCACTAAGGACACTTTCCAGGAAATTTCCAATTAGCTTTGCGAGCTAAGTGACACCCCAATAGCGTACGACGCTCTAAAAGGATACCTCATTGAGCAATAATTTCCATCGCTAGTCTCATGCGTAGCCAAACTTTTTCAGCTTTTTCAATAACCGTTGGGTGATCAAAAGGTGTTGCTCACCCTCAGGAAAATGACCAGTATCGCTCACCTGCAACCTGCCACAGATGGCTCTCATTGTTAAATGAACCTACTTTGTGCCTCTTGGGTACGACGCTTACCAGAACATGTATGCGCCACTATATCCAATGTCAGTATTTTGTCCATGAAGGACCTGATGACAAAAGTCAACACTCTTATGGATAGCCACTTTACCACTTTAAAGAACTCCATCAAGGCTTCCACTACTGACGAAGACGATGGCTATTCAATATCGGCCAAAGCTGACTTGAATATGGTAGAACAGAAGTGGCCACCCGTTGATTTGCTGGGGTGGCGAAAAAAAAAACAGCCAACAATCCACCAATCCTTCATGCCCCTAATATCGACCTCTACAGCCAATTACTAACACCCATCGGGGCAGATATGTTACTACCACTCCAGATTCGGGGCTGCTGCGAAGAAATGTTTGAACGTTTGTCAGTGGCAAAAAATACATATAAGTAAGCCATCGCTTGTGGTGGTGGTCTCCCCTGTCACAAATCTTTTCTTTTACATGATGAAGGTACGGGCGTGAGATTTTTGGTAGACACAGGGTCTTGTTGATCTCTCTGTCAAGGCCATTCTCCAGGACACGACATAGTCTGTCTAAATCTGCTGACATTCACGTAGTAGCTGCCAACAGATCTGCGATAATCACTCTTGGTTACAAGAACCTCATATTATCGTTTTGAAGCACTAAATATCACTAGAAGATTCTCATTGCTGGCATCATATTGCCAATCCTCAGCGTGGATTTCCTCTCAAATCACCACCTCCTGGTTGATATCGATTACCACCGGCCAGTCAACGAAGACTCTTATGCATCCACACCTCTCCATTCTACAACCTCCAACCTCACGCTCCATATCAGGGCATCCACGGAT
>NC_090744.1:80357017-80382017 GCF_036898095.1 Palaemon carinicauda | reverse complement strand
TTATTAGTTTTTATTTCTGTCGGTATTCATTGTTTTATTGCTGACTGGCGACCTTATCATTATTCTCTTTTTTTGTCGTTACCCTCAGTTCCTTAAGCAAGGCCAGGCTCACAAGCACGGGCTCAATATACTGGCGACCTTGCCAGGACTAGCGAAGACAAAATTTCCAATCATTTTATTCACATAAAATTCCCCCTTTTCTGTGTTTAGCGACTTGACGAATCTCGATTTCATTTAAGATAAATTCTTTTATCACTGGAGTTGGAACCGTGGAAGAAAAAACCCAATGCATTTTATTTTTATTGTTAAAATCTTGTTTATTTTGCGTGTGTTTGCACCGCGAAACCTTTTGTTATTAAAAATCACGTGGTAGACTTCAGTTTTATTGTTAAGCAGGATAGCCACCCGTCTATGGCAAGTTTATCTTTGTTTATTATCGCAGTGATTAACAAGTATCAAATATATTGTGCAGTGAGTGAATGTTTAATTATGTGTTAAAAATAAGTGAAGTGAAATTTAAGAAAAAACGTAATAGGCTAAACACGTGTTAATTTCCAGTGAGGCATAATTTCTGTGTAGGGTAATGGTAAGAACACATGGCATTCCTTGTTATTCCGATTTTTTTTTTTTTTTGATAGTAAGGGTATGTAATTTAGTTTTCCTATTTTTTCGTGGGATATTATTTTCTATGTAACTCATTTAAAAGGTATAATTTTTGTACGATTGTGTTAAAATTGTTAACCGAAAGATGAAGGATTTACGATATCACATTCAATTTAATTTTTTTGGCTGTCAGGGTATACGATCCTCTAGATAAAATATTTGGGAAGTGTAATTTCTTAAATTCATTTTTTTTGTTAAAGAGAAAATATGTAAAGGGGTTGATTTTCTTAGTGAAGCAATAAGCAAACTCATTGACATTGTTTGTTTTATTTGATTTATTATACATTAAGTATAAATACAAACTTTGCTTTAAGTCACAGAGTTGCAAATTGTGGTGTTGCAAAAATGCACCCACTAATTTTTACAAATCCATTTTTTCTTTATGAGTAGCATAACGGATCCCTAATCGGTGTGATTCCATTTTTTTTATGACTACATAGAGGATCCCTTATCTTTGTGATACCATTTTTTTATGACTAGCATAGAGGATTACTCATTAGTGTGGTTCCATTTTTTTTATGACTAGCATAGTGGATCCCTCATCGGTGTGATTCCATTTTTTCATGACTAGCGTAGAGGGTCACCCATAATTGGGATTCCAGTTTTTTTTATGACCAGCATAAAGGGTCACACATCGTGGAGATTCCATTCTTTTATGACTAGCATAGAGGGTCCCACATCGTGGAGATTTAATTTTTTAGGTCTAGCATAGAGGGTCACACATCGTGGGGATTCCATTTTTTTAAGACTAGCTTAGAGCTTCAAATATCGTGGAGAATCCATTTACTTATGACTAGCATAGAGGGTCATCCATAGTTGTGATTCCATTTTATGTTGTCTAGCATAGAGGGTCTCCCATAGTTGTGATTCCATTTTTTCATAACTAGCATAGAAGGTCACCCATAGTTGTGATTCCATTTTTTATGGCTAGTATAGAGGTTCACCCATAGTTGTGGCTCAAATTTTTTTTTATATCTCGCATAGAGGTTCGCCCATTGTTGTGATTCCATTCTTTTTATGACTAGCATAGGGGGTCACCCATCATTGTGAATCTATTATTTCTATGTCTAGCATAGAGGGTCACTCATAGCTGGGATTCCATTTTTGTTTAAGTCTAGCATACAGGATCACCCATCGCTGTGATTCCATATTTTTAAAAGTTTAGCTCACCCATTGTGGTCCCCGCTGGTTTTCAAGCTAGACTCCTGTTCATTTACTTGCGAGGGTTAGCATTTGGTGATAGTTCTTTCTCGAGAGTACTTTTTCATAGCCATTGTGCATTTTGCCCAGCTCCATCTTTATCCTTCCCTCCGTGAGTATCTTGCATAAGGCTAAAGCGTCTTTTTCTTCTGTGTAACTTTAGCTGTTTAAGTTTGATCTGGTCGTTGTCTTGAAGGAATTAGCAAAATGACTGCTGCCTAGATTCACGACTTTGTGGCCCTGACAGATCAACAAGGTTACGAAGTAGAGGCATTGCAAGGCTATGTGCGGGAGCTTTTGGATGGGGTCAATACCCGGAGGAAAGTTGAGCAAGAAGAGTTTCAGAGAGAGAGAGAGAGAGAGAGAGAGAGAGAGAGAGAGAGAGAGAGAGAGAGAGAGAGAGAGAGAGAGAGAGATGGCGCATGAATTAAAAATGCAGGAGATGGACGCCCAATTAGCAAAGCTCAAGACTCTGCTACATCAAAAAATGGTTCCAAAGTCCAGCAGGACAACTGCATGTATATCCAGTGCATTGGAGGAGTCACCAAAAAACTCCCTACAGTCTAGTTGAAGGTAACCCCGCCCTAGCTCAACAAGGAGTGTAGACAAAGGGTACTGAGCGATATTGGACATAAGGGCTACGACTTGCTCTTATGTCAAGAGCCTGTGAAGGGCGTACAGTGAGTGCCTCTCAGGTGCATGAAGGTTGACCAGCCGGAGCCCAAATCTTGGAGGACACCACCTGCCGGGGAAGATGACTGGCTAGGTAACATTGACCTTGGTGAGGTAGCTTGGCTAAGTGAAGAGGCCCAAGAGTCTTCCTTCCCCAGCAGTGTGTCTGAGGGTCATAAGCCAGAAGATAATTCAGGTGAAGGTGTGCTGCTTTCCACCAGTGGGGATAGGGCTACTTCAAGCACCATGCCAGAGGTCTCAGAGGAGGGCCAGGAGTCCCTCCCTTCCAGCCATGTGTCTGAGCCTAGTACCCGCAAACTTTCTTCAGATGAAGCTGTGCTAGTTACCACCACTGGCTATAGGGCTACGTCAAACACCAGGCCAAAGGTCTTAGAGGAGTTATAAGGAGAACCACTCATCAGCCCAGAGACCCCAAGTAGCAAGACAGAGCCCACCAGATTTCAGCTGTCGTATGAGACGGTGAAAAACTACAGGGAAGCTGCCTATTCGGCCGAAGCAGAAATTATTACTCTCTCAACGGAGAACTTCCTGCAAAAGGAGGTGGTGCTCCTCAGAATCACCCGAGGCCCTAACGATCCTGCTGAGGCCCTGTGCCAGCATATAGTTGTCCCCCGTAATTCCCACTTGTCAGTGCTACGAATGGCCGTGAGGGACTAGTAGGGCACTCTGGGGTGAAGCGCACAATCCAACTGCTCCAGCCTCATTTCTTCTGGCCGGGCTTGCAGAAGAGTGTTAAGGCTTCCGTAACCTCCTGCCATCCGTGCCTAGTCACCGGTAATTTAAAGCAAATAGTGAAGAGGGCATCGCTCCAACTCAACCCACTGAGAGTCCTAACGGACCATAACCCAGCAACTTACTTGACTGAGCTAAATAAGAAGAATAAAGGGCTCATGAGGTAGGGCATAGACCTCCAGGACTACAAGTGGAAGGTCAAGCGCGTAAAGAGCTCAGATGAGAGAGATGTGCCCCCCCCCCCCCCCCCAGCATTAGTGTGCAATGTACAGGGCCATGTTCCTAACACGTACCCATAGTCAGTAGGTTAATCTAGGTTGTACGAAAAAATTTTAATAGGCCTTGGTATCTCCCTGGGTAGATACATTTAAGGAGCTATTTTGGCCTCATTAGTTACATTTAATCTATTTCTATGTATTTATTTCAACATTTGCATGTTGTGATTAGTCCATTTTCTTTTTTTTTATCTGTCCCACTGCAATAGGTCACCTAACTTTAACTAATTTAACCTTTTACCATTTTTTGTTGTTGCCTCACAGTCTGCATGCTTACTTCTATGTGGCAGTTATAGTTAATATGCTATCAAAATAACGTAAAATTATGACCTTAGTTACAGCATACAAATTAATTCATTATCGTGGTGAGAATAACTGAGGGAGGAGTCATCAAGGCTAGTGGCTTCAAACCTTGCTTGGAGAGTTTTTGTCCTGTTATAGGACAAAATCTCTGCTAAAATGGGGGGCAGTTATTCCTGGTAGTCATTGCGCCACTTTTTTTTCAAACAAAAGACCCAGCCAGCAAGGACCAGCCGACATGCCACAAGCGTTGGGATCCTACCCAGTGACTCACAACCCCCAACCATCCTATATCAATCTACTCCCCTGAGGTCTCATTTTCAGATATATTCCGCACACATGGCTTTTAAACGCGGTCACACAGGATCCGGGAAAAGTCAAAAGGATTATTGACGTGGGGTGTCGGGAGGCGTGAAAAGGCTGATGACCAATGGGACAGCGGTCAACCCAATTACCACCCCAACACCCCACAATTAGGGGCAAAAGGGGGTTTAGTCGACATAGGAACGAATGGTCATTTTCCTTCGCTAACCAACCTCCATGAGAGGGACATCATCCTTCTTCGCTCTCAAGACTCCATCAGAGCAGGACCTGTGACACATCCTCCACAAGGGAGGAAACAGACTGCTTTTTATCAAGGTAAAGTGACTGTATATTGAGATCCTCAACATCCTTACCCAGCCTTCCTTCTTCTTCCATTATCACATCCTATTTTTTTCCCTTTATCCATTAATGAAAGATCCTACCCACTGAACCTTTGTTATCCCAGTCTTGTGTCCCACCAACGTGTGCCGTTTGCTCCTAACCTTAATTAATTCACCCTGTGATAGTATTGATTCCTACGTGTAGTATTTAAATTCTTAAGTTTTGCACTTATATTTAACTTTCTTAAAGGTTTAAACCATACAACTTCATCGTGTTCCCAGCCTGTAGAAGTAAGTGATCGGGTAATAATTTAATTTATTTTCCTTTCCAGGGAATAAGAGTGCGGTGCTGAAATCGTCTACTGGCCAACCAACCCCAAGTCTGCACGTGTCACAATCCAACTCACAATGAAGCACCTAGTGGCTTACTTAAAATATAGTTATCTGTTGTGCTCCCCTTTTTATTATTTTTTTTAAATAGTATTTTAAAAATATTTTATTTTTGTCGGTATTCCTTGTCTTATTGCCGACTGGCAACCTTACCATTATTCTCTATATTTGTTGTTGCCCTCAGTTCCTTAAACAAGGCTAGACTCACAAGCACGTTTGTGACAAAACTGGTGACCTTGCTGGGATTCGCAAAAACAGAATATAAGATAATTTTATTAACATAAAATTCCCCCTTTTCATTGTTTAGCGACTTGACGAATCTCAATTTCATTTAAGGTAAATTCTTTTATCACTGGAGTTGCAACCTTGGAAGAAAACAGACAATGCATTTAATTTTTTTTGTATAATCTTGTTTATTTGTGCGTATGTTTGCACCACGAAACCTTTTGTTATTAAAAACCACGTGGTAGGCTTCAGTTCCATAGTTCAGCAGGATAGCCAACCGTCTATGGCGAGTTTACCTTTGTTTATTACCGCAGTGATTAACAAATATCAAATATATTGTGCAGTGAGTGAATGTTTAATTTTGTGGTAAAAATAAGTGAAGTGAGATTTAAGAAATTTTAGAAAAAACGTAATAGGCTAGACACGTGGTAATTTCCAGTGAGGCAAAATTTCTATGTAGAGTAAGGGTAAGAACACGTGGCATTCCCTGTTATTTCCATTTTTTCTTTTAATAATAAGGGTAGGTAATTTCATTTTGCTATTTTTTCGTGGGATATTCTTTTTTTGGTAACTCATTTAAAAACAATAATTTTTGTAAGATTGTGTTAAAATTGTTAACCTAAAGATAAAGGATTTATGATATCACATTCAATTTCATTTCGTTTTTGCAGTAAGGGTATAAGATCCTTTAGATAAAATATTTGGGAAGTGTAATTTCCTAGGGGAAGTGTAATTTCTTAAATTCATATTTTTGTTAAAGAGAAAATATGTAAATGGGTAGATTTTTTTAGCGAAGTAGTAAGCAAATTCAGTGACATTGTTTGTTTTATTTAATCTTTCATACTTTTGGTATAAATTCAAACATTGCTTCAAGTCACAGAGTTTTAAGTGGTGGTGTTGCAAGAACGCACTAACACATTTCCACAAATCCATTTTTATTTTATGACTAGCATAGCGGATCCCTCATCGGTGTGATTCCATTTTTTTATGACTAGCATAGAGGATCCCTCATCAGTGTGATTCCATTTTTTTTATGACTCGCATAGATGATCCCTCATTGGTGTGATTCCATTCTTTTTATGATTAGCATAGAGGATCCCTCATCGGTGTGATTCCATTTTTTTCATGACTAGCGTAAAGGGTCACACATCATGGAGATTCTATTTTTTTATGACTAGCATAGAGGGTCACATATCGTGGAGATTTCATTTTTTTATGACTAGCATTGAATGTCACACATCGTGGAGATTCCATTTAATTATAACTAGCATAGAGAGTCACCCATAGTTGTGATACTATTCTTTTATGACTAGCATAGAGGGTCACCCATAGTTGTGCTTCCAATTTTTTTTATGACTAGCATAGAGGTTCACCTATAGTTGTGGTTCCATTTTGTTTATGTCTACCATAGAGGTTCACCCTTAGTTGTGATTCCATTTTTTTATGACTAGCATAGGGGATCACCCATCATTGTGACTCAATTTTTTTTCATGACTAGCATAGAGGATCATCCATAGTTGACATTCCTTTTTTTATGACTAGCATAGAGGGTCATCCATTGTAGTGATTTCGTTTTATTTTGTCTAGCGTTGAGGGTTACCCATTCTTTTTATTCCATTATTTTTATGTCTAGTATAGAGGGTCACCCATAGTTGTGATTACATTTTTGTTTAAGTCTAACATACAGGATCACCCATTGCTGTGATTCCAATTTTCTAAAAGATTAGCTCACCCATTGTCGTGCCCCCTGGTTTTCAAGTTAGGCTCCAGTTCAATTACTTGCGAGGGTCACTCTTTGGTGACAATTCTTTCTCGAGAGACCTTTTTTACAGCCATTGTGCATTATTCCCAGCTTCATCTTTATCCCCCCCTTCCGTGAAAGTCTTGCATAAGGCTAGAGGGTATTTCCCCTCCGTGTAATTTCTTGCACAGCTAACACCGTACCTTTAGCTGTTTAAGTTTGATCTGGTCGTTGTCTTAAAGGAATTAGCAAAATGGCTGCTGCTGAGATTCAGGACTTTATGGCCTTGGCAGAACGAAAAGGTTACGAAGTAGAGGCATTGCAAGGTTATATGCGGGAGCTTTTGAATGAGATCAAAGCCCAGAGGAAAGTTGAGCAAGAAGAGTTTTAGAGAGAGAGAGTTGAGAGAGAGAGGGAGAGGGCGCATGAATTAAAAATGCAGGAGATGGACGCCCGATTAGCAAAGCTCAAAACCCTGCCACCTCAACCCAATGGTGCCAAAGTCCAGCAGGACAACTGCAGGGATGTCCAGTGCATTGGAGGAGTCACCAAAGAACTCCCTACAGTGGAGTTGAAGGTAACCCCTCCCCATCTCAGCAAGGAGGGCAGACAAGGGATACTGAGAGATATTGGACATGAGGGCTACGACTTGCTCTTGGGTCAAGGGCCTGTGAAGGACGTACAGCGAGTGCCCCTCAGGTGCATGAAGGTTGACAAGACAGAGCCCTAAACTTTGAGGACGCCACATGCCGGGGATGATGACAGGCTAGGTAACATTGACCTTGGTGAGGTTGCTTGGCTAAGTGAGGAGGCCCAAGAGTCTTCCTCCTCCAGCAGTGAGTCTGAGGGTCATAAGCCAGAAGTTAATTCAGGTGAAGGTGTGCTGCTTTCCACCAGTGGGGATAGGGCTACTTCAAGCACCATGCCAGAGGTCTCAGAGGAGGGCCAGGAGTATTCCCCTTCCAGCCATGAGCCTGAGCCTAGTACCCGCAAGCGCTCTTCTGATGAAGCTGTGCTAGTTACCACCACTGGCTATAGGGCTACTTCAAACACCAGGCCAGAGGTCTCAGAGGAGTTATAAGGAGAACCACTCATCAGCCCAGAGACCCCAAGGAGCAAGACAGAGCCCATCAGATTTCAGCTGTTGGACGAGACGCTGAAAACTACAGGGACTCTGCCTTTTTGGCCGAAGCAGAAATGATTACTCTCTCAAAGGAGAACCTCCTGCAAAAGGATGGGGTGCTCCTCAGAATCACCCGAGGCCCTCACGATCCTGCTGAGGCCCTGCATCAGCATATAGTTGTCCCTTGTAATTCCTGTTTGTCGGTGCTACAAATGGCCCGTGAGGGACTAGGAGGGCACTCTGGGGTGAAGCGCACAATCTAACTGCTTCAGCCTCATTTCTTCTGGCCGGGCTTGCAGAAGAGTGTTAAGGCTTCCGTAACCTCCTGCCATCCATGCCAAGTCACCAGTGATTTAATGCAAGTAGTGCCGAGTACATCGCTTCAACGTAACCCACTGAGAGTCCTAACGGACCATAACCCAGCATCTTACTTGACTGAGCTACATAAGAAGAATAAAGGGTTCATGAGGTGGGTCATAGACCTCCAGAACTACAACTGAAGGGTCAAGCGCCTAAAGAACTCAGATGAGAGAGATGTGCTCCCCTGGCATTAGTACACAATGCACAGTGCCATTTCCTAACACATACCCATAGTCAGTAGGTTAATCTAGGATGTATGAAAAAAGTTTTAATAGGCTTCGGTATCTCCCCAGGTAGATACACTTGAGGAGCTATCTTTGCCTCATTAGTTATATTCAATCTATTTCTATGTATTTATTTTATCATTAACATGTTTTGATTGGTCCATTTGCTTTAATTTTCACGTGTCCCACTGCACTAGGTCACTTAACTTTAATTAATTTATCATTTTCCCATTTTTCGTTGTTGCCTCACAGCACGCATGTATACTTCTATGTGAAAGGTAAAGTTAATATACTATCAAAATAACAGAAAATTATAGCTTAGAAATTAATTCATCATCGTGATGAGACTCACCGGGGGAGGAGTCATTAAGGCTAGTAGCTTCAGACCTTGCTTGAAGAGTTTTTGTCCTGTTTTAGGACAAAATGTCTGATAAAATGTGGGGCAGTTATTCCTGGCGGTCATTGCACCACTTTTTTTTTTAATTGAAAGACCCTGCCAGCAAGGACCACTCGACATGCCACAAGCGTTGGGACCCCACACAGAGTGTCACGACCCCCCCAACCATCCTTTACCAGTTTACTCCCCTGAGGTCTCCTTTTCAGACATCTTCCACGCACGTGGCTGTTAAACACCACCACACGGGATCCCGGAGAAGTCACGAAACCTATTGATGGGGGGTGTCGGGAGGTGTGAAAAGGCGGATGACCAATGGGATAATGGTCAGGCCAATTACCCCCCTACCCCCCACCAATTAGGGGAAAAGGGGGTTTAGTCAACCTAGGAACGGATGGGCATTTTCCTTCGCTAACCAACCTCCATGAGAGGGACATCATCCTCCTTCTCTTTCAAGACTCCATCAGAGTAAGATCTGTGACACATCCTCCACAAGAGAGGAAACAGAGTCTTTTATCAAGGTAAGGTGTCTGTATATTGAGATTCTCATCATCCTTACCCAGCCTTCCTTTTCCTTCCATTATCCTTTTATCATTTAACGAAAGATCCTAGACACTGAACTTTTGTTATCCCAGCCTTTTATCCCAGCCACGTGTGCCGTTTGATATTGTTGATTGCCACGTGTAATGTTTAAATTCCTAACTTTTGCACTTCTATTTAACTTTCTTAAAGGTTTTAACCACACGACTTCATCGTGTTCCCAGCCTGTAGAAGTAAGTGATCGGGTAATAATTTAATTTATTTCCTTTTCCAGGGAATGAGAATGCGGAGCTGATATCGTCCACAGTCCAACCAACCCCACTTGAGCACATGTGACAATGCAACTCGCCGTGAAGCACCTCGTGGCTTACTTAAAATATAGTTATCTATTTTGCTCCCCATTTAATTAAATTTTTATTCAAATAGTATTATAAATATATTTTATTTTTGTCGTTATTCCTTGTCTTATTGCTGACTGGTGACCTTACCATTATTCCCTTTTTTTGTTGTTGCCATGAGTTCCTTGAGCAAGGCCAAACTCACAAGTACGGACTAACAATATACATACATATATGTGTGTGTGTATATATATATATATATATATATATATATATATATATATATATATATATATATATATATATATATATATATATATGTATATATGTATATATATATATATGTATATATATATATATATATATATATATATATATATATATATATATATATATATATATATATATATATATATATATATATATATATATATATATATATATATGTATATATATAACATATATATGCATATATATATACACCCACAAAATGCATTTAATTCTATCTTGGGAATACATATCCACTTGGAATTCATTTTATGGTAACAGCTTCTGGCCGGGTGGTAATTCGAACCACCACCTGTACGGCTAGAAACTATGCTGGCAGGGACCCTACCAACTCAGCTATCAAGAGAGACTAAAAGTTTATGACAAGTCCCCCTACATATTCCTGTCGAATTCAGGATTCTGTTCATAGACTTGAAATAGACCCATCTCCACCATGATAGCTGAATCGTGAGTTTGCAACACGTGGTTATTTTAATGAACATATATCACAAGCACACGTGATTTTAATTAATGTAAATATCACCCACGAAATGCATTTAATACCGAATTCTATCTTGGGAATACATATCCACTTGGAATTCATTTTATGGTAACAGCTTCTGGCCGGGTGGTGATTCGAACCACCACCTGTACGGCTAGAAACTATGCTGGCAGGGACCCTACCGACTCAGCTATCAAGAGAGACTAAAAGTTTATGACAAGTCCCCCTACATATTCCTGTCGAATTCAGGATTCTGTTCATAGACTTGAAATAGACCCATCTCCACCATGATAGCTGAATCGTGAGTTTGCAACACATGGTTATTTTAATGAACATATATCACAAGCACACGTGATTTTAATTAATGTAAATATTACCCATGAAATGCATTTAATACCGAATTCTATCTTGGGAATACATATCCACTTGGAATTCATTTTATGGTAACAGCTTCTGGCCGGGTGGTGATTCGAACCACCACCCGGCCAGAAGCTGTTACCATAAAATGAATTCCAAGTGGATATGTATTCCCAAGATAGAATTCGGTATTAAATGCATTTCGTGGGTGATATTTACATTAATTAAAATCACGTGTGCTTGTGATATATGTTCATTAAAATAACCACGTGTTGCAAACTCACGATTCAGCTATCATGGTGGAGATGGGTCTATTTCAAGTCTATGAACAGAATCCTGAATTCGACAGGAATATGTAGGGGGACTTGTCATAAACTTTTAGTCTCTCTTGATAGCTGAGTCGGTAGGGTCCCTGCCAGCATAGTTTCTAGCCGTACAGGTGGTGGTTCGAATCACCACCCGGCCAGAAGCTGTTACCATAAAATGAATTCCAAGTGGATATGTATTCCCAAGATAGAATTCGGTATTAAATGCATTTCGTGGGTGATATTTACATTAATTAAAATCACGTGTGCTTGTGATATATGTTCATTAACCCTGGATAGGTACGGTCCTCGGACACCCCTTTAAGGGTATACTCGGACGCGAACGACCCCGACGCCAAAAAAAATTCTTGAAAAATCAGTTTTTGCAGTAACCTCCTTTTTTCTTTTGCCAAAAAAAACTTCAATGAATGCTTAAAACAACTGTAAAGATAAATACTACTCATCTGCAGAAAAACTATTTATTATAAATATTTTAAAAAATTAAGTAGAAAAAAAAAAAGACCTGACATAAAAATTCATAAAAAAAAAGTTTATACATATATACACAAATCCTTTTAGGAATTGATTCTTGAATGTTTAGGACACATCTTGATGTATTTTGGATGAAGTCAGACCCATGGAGGTGAAGATCTGAAATGAGAAAAAAAGGGTAACTTTTATTGGCCAAAAAAAATTGTCCAAATTTCATGAATTTTTTTGGGTACCCAAATGAAATAGGAAGTGGCTAATTTTTTTAGGGAATAAACATATGTTATCCTAAAATAGAAATATGTAAAAAAATCTTCATTATTTTGTAAATTACATTTATATCAGGGGCCATATCTAAAGGTAATTTTTTGAGTACTTGGAAATTTCGTAAAAAATTACATATATTTAATATATAATATGATATTTATGCAGGTAAAAATATACCAAAATATCACAAATTCTATAGGGAACAAGAATATATATAGATAGGGCAGCTTACGCTTCGGATATGTCCACAAAATGGCCGCCAACCACACTGACTCAGACTCCCTAATCTGCCACTTGAAATGTAGGAAGGGTATGTCAATTTCAAGGTGTTATTTACTAATCTAATTATTATTGGATATGCATAAAAATTGTATGGTGGGTTGCTGGATAATTGTCGATTATTTTACGATTATAAAATTAAAATTCTGACCCAAAAAATTTTTTTTGAAGGGAAATAAAATCGAAAAAAAAAAAATGTAAAACAATATTTTAGCTAAAAAAATTTGATGATATTCAATCAAAAAAAAAGTAAACAAAATTTTCCGACAAATAAACATCTAGAGGAATCATTACTCTGTGATAGTTCCTTAGTACGTAGTAATTTTGAAAGAATTGGGAAAAAACGAAAAAATGGCAATCACCGGAAAATCGAACACATACCTATATATACGCCATATCTGGCTAAAAAAAAGATAGGCATGGGTAGCCAGATCATCTAGAAACACTTTCCAACACTATAAAAATATAAGTTTTGCGACACTACTTGCCAATTCCTTACGGTAACATGACTAAGCAAAAAAATGCAAAACAAATAAAAAGGGGCACTCGTGGAAAAATGGCCATTCTAATATACGGCATTTCAGAAAAAAAAAATTTCAGCCACGTGCTAGGCAAACCATCAAGGCATATTTTCCGACAAATAAACATATAAATGAAATATTACTCTGTGATAGTTCCTTAGTACGTAGTAATTTTGAAAGAAATGGGAAAAAACGAAAAAATGGCAATCACAGGAAAATCGAACACATACTTATATATACGCCATATCTGGCTAAAAAAAAAATAGGCATGGGTAGCCAGATCATCTAGAAACACTTTCCAACACTATAAAAATATAAGTTTTGCGACACTACTTGCCAATTCCTTACGGTAACATGACTAAGCAAAAAAATGCAAAACAAATAAAATGGGGCACTGCGGAAAAATGCCCAACATTCTAATATACGGCATCTCAGATAAAAAAAAAAGACATGCACGTGTTAGCCCAACCATCAAGGCACACTTTCTAACACATAAACATGAAAAAAAAATCAATAATATACGGCAATTCCTTACTACGTAGTAAATTTTTACAAATATTGAAAAAAAACAGAAATTGGCAACCGCAGTTAAATACCCAATATACCAATAACTACGTCGTATCTGACAAAAACAAAATCACGCATGGGTAGCCAGATCATCTAGACACACTTTCCAACATTAAAAAAGCAAAAGTTTTACGACACTATTTCGCAATATCTTACGGAAAAATGACTTGGCAAAAAAATTAAAAAAAATTAAAAAGGGACACTCGCGGTAAAATGCCCGACATTCTAATATACGACATCTCAGATAAAAAAAAAGACATGCACGTGTTAGCCCAACCATCAAGGCACACTTTCTAACACATAAACATGAAAAAAAAATGAATAATATACGGCAACTCCTTACTACGTAGTAATTTTTACAAATATTGAAAAAAAAACAGAAATTGGTAACCGCAGTTAAATACCCAATATACCAATAACTACGTCGTATCTGACAAAAACAAAGTCATGCATGGGTAGCCAGATCATCTAGACACACTTTCCAACACTAAACAAGCAAAAGTTTTACGACACTATTTGGCAATATCTTACGGAAAAATGACTTGGCAAAAAAATGAAAAAAAATGAAAAAGGGGCACTCGCGGTAAAATGGTCCTCGTGGTGATGAACGACATTTTAACTAAAAAAAAAAACATGCACATGGTAGCCAAACAATCCACCAAGACTTTCCACAACTGATAACCTATACAAGTTGCACCATTCTACGACAATTTCATAATACGTAATAACTTTGATAATTATGCAAACTACCTCAGAAGGGTAAACTCGGACGCGAACGACCCCGACGCGTCTCAGAAATCGGGGAAGGAGTACAGCTACAGCAATGCACATCTGGACACTACTAGAGCGTGTAGGGGAGACACCTCCTGCAGGTCGATCACCCACAAATTCAGTCACAGGGGTGAGTCACGTGAGAAAAACCTGTTTTTTTTTGACGCTCGGGGTCGCAAACGACCCACCGTACCTATCCAGGGTTAAAATAACCACGTGTTGCAAACTCACGATTCAGCTATCATGGTGGAGATGGGTCTATTTCAAGTCTATGAACAGAATCCTGAATTCGACAGGAATATGTAGGGGGACTTGTCATAAACTTTTAGTCTCTCTTGATAGCTGAGTCAGTAGAGTCCCTGCCAGCATAGTTTCTAGCTGTACAGGTGGTGGTTCGAATCACCACCCGGCCAGAAGCTGTTACCATAAAATGAATTCCAAGTGGATATGTATTCCCAAGATATAATTCGGTATTAAATGCATTTCGTGGGTGATATTTACATTAATTAAAATCACGTGTGCTTGTGATATATGTTCATTAAAATAACCACGTGTTGCAAACTCACGATTCAGCTATCATGGTGGAGATGGGTCTATTTCAAGTCTATGAACAGAATCCTGAATTCGACAGGAATATGTAGGGGGACTTATCATAAACTTTTAGTCTCTCTTGATAGCTGAGTCGGTAGGGTCCCTGCCAGCATAGTTTCTAGCCGTACAGATGGTGGTTCGAATCACCACCCGGCCAGAAGCTGTTACCATAAAATGAATTCCAAGTGGATATGTATTCCCAAGATAGAATTCGGTATTAAATGCATTTCGTGGGTGATATTTACATTAATTAAAATCACGTGTGCTTGTGATATATGTTCATTAAAATAACCACGTGTTGCAAACTCACGATTCAGCTATCATGGTGGAGATGGGTCTATTTCAAGTCTATGAACAGAATCCTGAATTCGACAGTAATATGTAGGGGGACTTGTCATAAACTTTTAGTCTCTCTTGATAGCTGAGTCGGTAGGGTCCATGCCAGCATAGTTTCTAGCTGTACAGGTGGTGGTTCGAATCACCACCCGGCCAGAAGCTGTTACCATAAAATGAATTCCAAGTGGATATGTATTCCCAAGATATAATTCGGTATTAAATGCATTTCGTGGGTGATATTTACATTAATTAAAATCACGTGTGCTTGTGATATATGTTCATTAAAATAACCACGTGTTGCAAACTCACGATTCAGCTATCATGGTGGAGATGGGTCTATTTCAAGTCTATGAACAGAATCCTGAATTCGACAGGAATATGTAGGGGGACTTGTCATAAACTTTTAGTCTCTCTTGATAGCTGAGTCGGTAGGGTCCCTGCCAGCATAGTTTCTAGCCGTACAGGTGGTGGTTCGAATCACCACCCGGCCAGAAGCTGTTACCATAAAATGAATTCCAAGTGGATATGTATTCCCAAGATAGAATTCGGTATTAAATGCATTTCGTGGGTGATATTTACATTAATTAAAATCACGTGTGCTTGTGATATATGTTCATATATATATATATATATATATATATATATATATATATATATATATATATATATATATATATATATATATATATATATATATATATATATATATATATATATATATATATATGTATGCATATATATATATATATATATATATATATATATATATATATATATATATATATATATATATATATATATATATATATAGAGGTAGGTCGTTGCTCCTAGCGAGCTTCAAAGATAAAATAAAAAGGAGGATGAAGAGTCTGGACAACATCTTTCAGTTTATTGGTGGCAACGTTTCGGGACTCATCCCATTATCAAGGCTAAAATGGACGTATAAAATATTATAAGCAAAACTCAGTAAAAATATATAAAATACAAAAAAAAACAGTGAAAATTAAAATTTTATTAAAAAACACAGTTACAAGTAAAATCTGGAGATAAAATAAAATTAACTAAGAAAAAAGTATCTTAAAATTCAAATTCAAATTCAAAAAAGTTTATTGACATATAGATACATCAAATGGGATGTATTAGCATGCTAATGCATCCCTAACAAAACTTATTACAATGCTCCTTTATCTATTCTAGTAAAACCTTGGAAACTTGTTAACAATTTTTTGGTGATATTACTTAAGACAAAGCAAACTTGCTCATTAACACTATTAATAGAAAAATTTCTAAATTCCCTAAGTTTATCACAATCTAATGGGTATACCATCACCATCAATATATTGCCAACCATAATTATGCCCCAACCTCATTCTCATAACAAAATTATCAACTCTAGAAAGGACCTTGCAATATGTAACATTAGTATTTTCAGTAACAAGCAAATAATGCCTCATACTGACGCTGCCCTCTTCCAAGATCTTTAAAGCCTTTTCTGTTCCCCAAACCTCTCGTTTTATTCTCATTCCTCGTTTTATTCTATTAAGGCTCATAGAGGTTTCTATGTCAATGTCAGGCTTTCTTGTGGCCTCCTTGGCCAGATTGTCGGCAACTTCATTTAATGAAATACCAATATGAGACGGAACCCAATAGAACTTTACAGTTATTCCTTTCTCCTGAAGCCGACAAACTAACCCTTTACAAAGAACAACCACCTCGCTATTAGTGGGTGTTTTGTTATTCAAGGCTAACAAAGCACTCTGGGAATCAACGAATACAAATATATCCTTAGTTTTATTAACTACCATTTTGAGACCCTCATGTATAGCATGTAACTCTGCTACCGTAGACGATGTTTCATCTTCAATCCTCTTATACATCATTTCATCCACACTAACATCATTTTCATAATATTCACGAACCACCACACCACAACCAGCTTTATTACCATTCACAGAGCCATCACAATATATATGAATGATATTACACTTGGGTAACATGTTAAATTTACTAAGAAAGTATTGTCTTAACACATATTTATTACATTCGCTCTTTTTATAGTTCAACTTGCTTATACATATATTTAACCTACAACATAACCATGGTTTTGGACACATTACTCTTTCCAATTGAACACAATATTTAACAACGTCATATTTTAACATTATTCTATATAGTTTACTCAAATGAACATTAGGTTTATTTGAGATTCTACGGTTACCAGACATCATATCAATAGCCACTTTTAAAAACTCTTCACCCCTCCTTATGCTTCGGACAACCGCTGCACAGACTATTTCTTGAACTCTTTCAGAGATACTTGGAAGGTTCAACTCCATTCTCATGATCTCTGTGCGCGTGCTCATGGTACAACATATTATTAGGCGCATTGCTTGATTTTGTATTATTTCTAACTTCTTTAATTCTCTCTCCGGATAGCAGATTAGCACTGGGGCTGCATAATCAATAACCGAACGAACTGTGCTTATGTACCGGCACCATTGCCTCGGTTAGCCAATACCTGCAAAGGTTTTAATCTTGCCAGATAAATATTTCTAACATAATTTACTTCATCCATACTTTTGTGAAGGCTAATATACATACCAAGATATTTATAAGTTCCTACCTTTTCCAGCTGCCACCCATTAAATGATATCTCATTTTCAATTGGAGAACGTGACTGAATTTTACTTTTATTCTCATTAACAACTAATCCCATGTGCAAGCATAATTTATATAGTTCAGCTAAAGCCTCTTTCAAAACTAACTCACTTGTGCACTGGATCATTATGTCATCAGCGTAAATTACAACCTCTGTGCCACTAGGAAAAGAATGCCTTGCAATACGATCCCTGAATACACTAAACAGAGTTGGGCTTAATACTCCCCCTTGTGGCGTACCCAATTCCATATCCATTTCTTCAGATTCATGCCCTTGAACCCAAACTTTAGCCCTTCTTTCACTTAAGTAACTTTCAATCCACCTTAGCAATGATCCCTTAATACCCTTATTTACAAGCTCTTCGAGTATTACATCTTTATTTGCCATGTCAAATGCTCCTTTGAGATCAATGAATGCCCTGCATTTTACACTGCTATTGTACAGCACTCTTAAAACACAATCTGTTGTACATTTTCCTTTAATAAAACCATTGAGAGAATTGATCACCAATAACAAATAGTAATCTATTAAGAATCATTCTTTCCATTAATTTGCATATGCAAGTTGTTAATGATATAGGTCGATATTCTCCATTACTCTTAGGTACAGGTACAAGCAATGCCAGTTTCCATTTAATGGGTAATTTACCATTTTCAAAACAAAGATTGATCAAATCCAGTAGTGGGCTACCTTCCATCACTATAAGACAATTAGTTATATCGTATGTTACCCCATCTTCCCCAGGAGCAGTCGACCCACCTTTTTTAATTCCCAACAACAATTCATCTTTCATAAAGGGCAAACTAGTCTCATCCACCATATCTATTTGCATTTTTACTAACTGTCGTCTCTTTGAACGACGGTTACGTAAACTAGCCTGAACATTGTTTGGTAAATTACTAAAGCTGGAGGCAGCTGCCCATTTCTTCATTAACTCATTTGCCATTCCTCTTGGGTCATGATGTGCAATATTTTTCCTTCTGACCCCTCTTACTATATTTACAGCATCCCATACACCACTTGGGGACTTCATAAAAGATACCTCCTCTAAAAACCGGTCCCAGTATTTTCTTCTTTCTTTTTTTTCGTATTTCAGAAGTACCTTCTGCAATTTGTATCATCGTCTCTCTACTATTTACATCATTAGGATTCATATTCCACTTCCTTTGTGCTTTCCTTAAAAGATTGTTCCAACCCTTTATTATTTTGTCATCAGAATACTTTGCTTTTTTTTAATATATGATGGGACAGTTCTCTTTGTTCGCCTTCTCGTGCAATATAGTCTATTACTTCGAGCAAATCGTCCAAAAACACATTCTCATCATTTCCATGTCCATTCACATATTTGTAGTCCTTATACCACTCGGCAACCTTAGTCATAAATATAACCTTCTCATCATTCTTGATACTTAATCTTTTCCGTTTGTGACTGTAAGTTGTCTTTTGTATATCTAGACTCACCTCTAAAGCAAAATGGTCACTTACTAAGTTGGCAACAACTGAAGCCAAAGCTTTATACTCAGACATATTAAATAGCAGGGCGTAGTCAATTCTCCCACCTCTCACATGAGTGGGGTCTTTATTCCCCAAAACACAAATGTGATCAAAAGAATTAACCATACTGTTCATGACAAACCCATTTTTATTTGAACCCCTATTATTTAAAAAATTTTTATGCCGAGCATTAAGATCACCCAGTAGTAAACACTTTTCTTCAAAAATACATACAGGAAAACTTTCAATATTCATTATATCACTATAAACATACACATTAATAATATATATAACAATCATTAACATACAATTTCAAGGAAACAAACTCTGTGCCATTAATCATAACAGACTCGCATAAAATAGCAGGAATGCTGTCCTCAATAAAAGTGGTTAACCCTCTGGTGTTGTTCTCTAGGCTTGCATGTAATTCAAATCTTTGATATCCTGACAACTGAAAGCCAGCACCATTTACCCCTACATCCTGCAAAGCAACTACATCAAGACTGCAAGACAAAACGTGTGCATGAATATCAGTTGCCCTTTTACTTAGACTATTTATATTCTATGATAAACATTTAAGTCTAGAAACATCCATTACGACTTATATTTATTTGTTCCCGAAAAGATTTTGCTTTCGTAATTACGTTAATCCGAAGCTCATCATTTGGCTCTTCCATATATTTCAAAACTGCATCCAGCAATAAGGCCACATTATGAACCTGATTTCTGTATGAATCCTCTTTCCCTGCTTGACAATCATCCTTTGAAATGTGTTTCCTGTCAATAACTACATCAGCAGCGTGGACCTCAACCTCACTGTAAACCAAGCGGCGAGTATCTTTAGCAGGTGTACTTCTCACACCCTGGTCAATCTCGGAGAATATACCTTTCACCTTGCTGATCTTATCGATCTGACCTTGCATTGTTAAAATTATCTTCTTAAGTTCATTTACTTCTAATCGAAGATCGCTTATTGCATCATTATGTTCTTTACTCCTGCGTTCCCATATATTAACAACTGGAGCTGCTGGATTATTTGAGTCTAAACAATTCTCAGGTATCTTTGGTGAAGAGCTTAATACCTTTGCTACTCCAAATGATGGTTTTCTCTTGCATAACCATGAATTTGCGTTATGCTCTTCTCCACAATTGCAACACTTAGGAATAATCTGAACTTTATCCCTAAATTTCTGCAGACATTCTTTTGAGTCATGGGGCTTGCTGCAGAACCTACACCTGAAATCATTTTGACACTTATATGCTAAATGCCCCCACTTACTACATTCATAGCACATGATCGGAGGCTCATTAAACACAGATACCCTTCTATAGCCAATACAAGAAACAAAAATCTTATCTGGAACTTCACCTCTAATTAGCGCTATCGCCTGAGGTTTAGGAAACACTTCACACCCTTGCTTAACTTCTCTACGCTTAGCCCACACAATTCGCTCATCATGTAATATAAGTTCAAGATCCAAACACAATGGAATGCCAAAAATAATAATTTTGGTTAATTTTCCTTCTTCCTTAGGTTTTTCCAAAACAATCCAATCAAACCCAGCAGTATTTAAATACTTCACAGCCTTCTCATCTTTAACAGTTACGAATTCTCTATATTAACCTTCCTTGAACAACACTTCAAACTCAGGGTGATTCTTGTATAATTTAAATGTTCACCGCAGTTTGTTATTATAAATAATCTCAAGTGACCGTGGAAAATATAATCGCTTCCTTCCAGTAACATCATTCAGGCTCGCCGGATCTTCTTTATCCTCATCTAAAGAGACATCGCTATTTTGCAATAAAAGTTAACTTTCACTCACCCTTTTCCTCTTGTTAACCAAACCAAGGGCATTACTTTTTGTGCAAATAATTGTTGAAGGTCCTTGCTCTTCGACTCCTTGTGAACTTTCCTTATTTTTCCTCTTCTTTTTCTTCTTTGACATCCTAAGAGGCTCCTTCGTATGATCAGACTCACTACTCGACAAAGCTAAATCCTCCCGCGCAACGGCTTCATCCACAATTATCTCTTCATCCGAAATCATACCAGTTGTTCATCGACATGGAATTCGTAAACCATATCTCAAGATAGTTCGATTCAGCGTTATCTGAGTATTGGAACCAAGGGAACAGTAGTGGAACATGTCCAACTAGTACAGAGACAACAGGCCGCCTGTGCTCCAACGGGTCTACGCTCCAACTGAGTATCTTAAAATCAAATATACAAAAATTAAAATTGTCTAAGGAGACCAACCTGTCTGGAACAGACTAGAGAACTGAGTGACTGTCTGAAGGACAGCATTCAGGAAGAATTTCTAACTTTGCCGGCCTAAGCGATGTGGAGGTGGACAGAGGATAATTGGCTGTTTAGTTTAGGAGCCTTTTCTTTAATCATTAACGACTCAAATGCTAGTAGAGAGGAGTTGTTTGGCGCTTGAGAAATGATTTCAAAGTTTTTATATGAAATGTTGGTCTAGAAACTAGCGTATTTAAAAAAAAGACGTTCACTGGTTTAAGCTATAACCCTAGTTGGGAAAGCAAGATGTTATAGGCCCAAGGGTTCCAACAAAGAAAAATATCACAGTGAGGAAAAGAAGCAAGAAAATAAGTAAACTACATGAGAAGTAATAGACAATTAAAATTAAATATTTTAAGAACAGTAACAACATTAAACTATATACTTCACGTAAAGATTATGAAAACTTAAATAAACAATAGGAATATAAAAAAGAAAGAACTGCGTGCCTTAGCGTACCCTCAAGCAAAAGAACTCTAACTCCAGACACTAGGAGGCCATGATACAGAGGCTAATAAACTACCCAAGACTAAGGAGAAATGAGTTGATTTTGGAGTGTCCTCCTAGAAGAACTGCTTACCAGAGCTAAAGCGTCTCTTCTAACCTTACCAAGAATTAAATAGCCATTGCACAATTATATTTCAGTTGTTAACCCCTTGAGCAAAGAAAAATTGTTTGGTAATCTCAGTGTTGTCAGGAGCATAAGACATAAATGGGTGCGCAAGGAATATACCAGACTATTTGGTACATGTGTAGGCAAAGACAAAATGAGTCGTAACCAGAAAGAGTGTCCAATATATATAAAACGATGGAAAAAATAGGGCACGAAAGAGAAACACCACTATTACATATGAAGAGAGCAATTTATCAGCATCCTTATACATCAAAGAATTATATATTGAATGTCTAATGGAGAAAGGGAAGTTTCTCTCACATATATTCGTTTTTTCCATAACATTTTGCATATTTACGACCGTCGCAAATATTGCAAAAAATCATTAAAGTTACAAAACAGAAATAATTGGTATGAAAAAATATATTTTTGATAACCCTGTTTGAAGTTAATGATATGTATGTTTGGCTTGCAATGAAGGATCCAAAGGATCCACATTATGGAACTGATAAACAAAATAGAATTCCAAACTATAAATGTGTCCAAAACTTTTATTTCTCCAATACGACTCCTTCTGAATGGGTGTGGCATGGGGTAATGATAAAAAAATAAATAAATAAATAACCAATGCTATATTCACCCTCCAACTGCTGAATCAAGGATGACTTCCTGTGCAGAGAAATTCCAAAGATTAACCTTAACACAAACGCCTAACCAGCATGGTGTTACCACCTTCTGCAGTACCAGTATTCACTTCTAACTCTTTGCCACAGTTTCCTGTTTATGGGATATAATTTTTTGATAACTTCTTGTATTCCTGAAGCTAGGCTGCAATATTTTCTTCGGCATCGTCATCTCAAATTTGATCGATAAATCAACATCTATGGCAATGCCATTTCTTATCGCTACCTACCTGTATATGGGTTATTATTATTATTATTATTATTATTATTATTATTATTATTATTATTATTATTATTATTATTATTATTATTATCATTATTATTAGCTAAGCTACAACCCTACTTGGAAAAGCAGGATGCTGTAAGTCCAAGGGAAAAATAACCCAGTGAGGAAAGGAAACAATGATATAAATAAACTATATGAGAAGTAATGAACAATTAAAATGAAATATTTTCAGACCAGTAACAACATTAAAACAGATCTTTCATATATAAACTATAAACGGAGACTTATTTCAACCGTTTATAGTTTATATTTTGTAGTATTCAGCCTCTTGATGGAGAAGGGCTGACTATTATAATTAACTGCATACTTAGTATTATGAACAGGACGTTACTGTCCGGGAAGACCTCAATGTGAAGGATTTACAGAATTATGAAAAGTCTTATGCAAAATGCATAACGAACTAATTGAATGACGATGGCAGAAATTAATATTCAGATCAGAAATAAGAAATTTAATAGACGGTAAGTTCATCTCCAACAAATTAAGATGAGAATCAGCAGCTGGAAACCAGACAGGAGAACAATACTTGAAACAAGGTAGGATGAAAGAATTAAAACACTTATACAGACTAGACTGATTATCGAAAATCTTACAAGACTTTCTCAATATGCTATTTTTTGTGCAGTTGAAGAAGACACTGACCTAATGTGATTCTCACAAGTGAATTTGCTGTTGGGTATCACAACTAAAATTTCAAAAGAATCATACAGAGGTAAAGAAACATTATCAATGACGAGATCCATATGTTAAGGAGCCTCGGTCCTTAACCTACTTACAATTATACTTTGAGTTTTGTTAATATTCAACTTCATGCACTATTATGGGCACCATACACTAATTTTAGCTAGATCTCTATTGAGGGAGCTAGCAAATCCCAAATCTACATTCAGGAAATGGAATCGATGCAAAGAGAGTAGAATCATGTACATACGCAACGAACTTGTTTCTAGGTCAAACTACTTGTCATGAGCATATAGTATGAAAAATAAGAAAACTACCCTGAGGAACACTAGATATCTCATTCCTATACTCACTGCGGCTCTTATCAGCAACAACCCTTTGTGATCTCTTACTTAATAAATCAATAATCGTGCTAAGAAACGACCCACCCACTCCCAACTGTTTGTTTGAAAACAAGGGCCTCATGATTAAGATAGTCAAAGGCAGCACTAAGTCAAGTCTGATCATATGAACCTCCTGACCACAATTAAGTGGATCATTGAAATATACTTTTCACCTTCATTAACATTTTAAACATACAGTATATTCGAAATGTCTTAGCACTTCTCGACATATTTGTAGATCTGATAAAACAACTAATCCCTCTATATGGTCCTTAAGATTTTGTTTATTTCACACAATAGCTATATTCGATTCAACACACACACACACTTGAGCTTTCAAAGAGATTCCTTGGAATGAATTTATAATGTATATTCCAATAACAAATCAGCAGTTAACGCTATATCCTAAATAGAATATTTCAACTCTGCCTAAATCTCACAATCACCGAAATATAAGATTGTATACTGTAGATATATTCTAACATGTAAAGAAATGAAATGGACATGGGCACGATATTTAGAGGAAATGGCAGATAGCAGATGGGTAATAAGAACAACAAAATATGACGCTAGATATTGCAAAATAAACAAAGAAATGAAAAGTAGACGATGGATTGACGAACTAAGAAGAATTACGGGTCTATACCCGTAATTCTTCTTAGATCGTCAATCCATCGTCTTCTTTTCATTTCCTTCCTGGCATAGGAAGAAATTCATGAGTGGGAAGACATGGTTTAGAACTTTTGTCTTGCAATGAATTCGTTACGGCGAATAATAATAATAATAATAATAATAATAATAATAATAA
>NC_090744.1:80342017-80354517 GCF_036898095.1 Palaemon carinicauda | reverse complement strand
CTCCATGAAGCATATAGATCTGATGCCCTGTATTTCATTAGGGAACGGGAAAATCTAATACGATACAGTAAATCTACAAGTGTCTCGTACGTAAAGAACCAAGAGAATCATGCATACATGGAAGTTGGAAAATATGTAACGTCATTTGAAAAAAAAGTTAATTCAGAAACTATGTTATATCTAAGTAAAAATGTGACTTTTATTTTGTGGAAGTGGTCTTATCAAGTGAATAGGAATAATTTTAGTAAGATAAAGTTCTTTTATCACAAAGAGCCTTGTGAGCTTTTGGGGTTGAGGTTTTCTGGTGTATCAGGTGAAACAGTCGTCTAATATGTACCTGAGAATAATTTATATTGTAGAGGGACACCCCTCTGAAACCTGAGACATCCAACATCCTTCGAAAGTTAATAAACAGTAAGTCCTTCATCTCTGATACCATTGTTTTCTTCAACATCTCTGATCCCTATGGTATTTTTGAATGTTGATAAATGTCTAAGTACAGTATACCACACATATTTCATAAATGCTCATACAATGTATGGGGTATTTTATTTTTTTTATATCTCACTCTCCTCTCGCACTGATAACTAAACTTATATAAGCTTGCATATTCATACATTAGCTGATTTGAATTATTGTGACGTTCTTACTCACAAGTACTTATATATAAGCTTGTTGCGTGATTACTGAATTTCAGGTGCATTTTTTTTTTGCCTCTCTGTTATAAACCAACAGACCACTCGCACAGTTGGTGACTGCCGGAAGAACAGCTCCCTCCTGTCTTCCCCCTCACTGCTGTGCCCTGCTGTTTGATGTTTCCACCCTCAGACCCTGACTCTACTCTCCACCCCACATCCGGGAAACTACTGTCCTACATTTTTGCATCAGGGGCGTGATTCCCTCAACCATCAAAGCTGACTATGTCCTCGTCCTACTTGCAGAGGATACTTTCCTGGAAAGTATTTGCAAACAAGGGGACACCCCAATAGCATACAATGTCTGTAAAACATACCTCTTGGATTAGTACTTGCTATCAACAGCTGCCCATATAGCCAAGCTTTTTCAGCTCTCTAAGCATACGTTGGGGGATCAAGAGGCCTCATTCACCCTCAGAAAAATAAACAGTATGGCTCTTATGGAACCTGCCACAAATGGTTCTCCTCCGGAGGTGGGCCAACTTAGTACCTTTGGGTACGCCTACTCAAACGTGTACACGCTGGCATCCCTGATGTCGATGTTTTACCTATTTCAGGACCTGATGAAAAAAGCTGGCGCCCTTATAGACCAGCATTTCACCACCTTCACGACCTCCATCAATGCCTTTACTCTTGATGAAGAGGACAACTATTCAACATCGACTGAAGCTGACATGAATGCAGTAGGACGGAATGCGGTAGGACACAGGTGCCCACCCTATGATGAGCTGGAGCAGCAACAAATCTGCCTCTCCAGCAGCTTACTGATGCCCATTGCCTGCAGTTATGCTATTACCACTGTAAATTTAGGGCTGCTGTTTGAGGCAGTGGCCTCCGAATCGCTACTGTGATTATTAGTAGACACTAGTCTTTGCTGCTCTCTTCTACCAAGGCCACTCTCCAGGACACAACGTAGTCTGTCTAAGCCTGCTGACATCCACCTGGTAACTGTAAATCGATCTGCAACCCCCTCCCCCTTATCGTTTAGTAGTGCCAAATATCATTGGATTTTTCTTGTTGCTGGCATCCCATTGCAGACCCTTGGTGTGGATTTCGTCTCCCATTTCCACTTCCTGGTTGATGTTGCTCACCGGCAGTTAGTCAATGCAGACTCTCACTCGTCGACACCTCTTCAAACCGTAACCTCTGACCCCACTCTCTACTTCAGTGCACTCACAGATGCCTACGTCCCGCTTCTTACCTTGTACTCAGAAGTCTTCCTTCCAGAACTTCGCCAAAGGCCCATGGTTCCTGCAAAACACAGTATTTATTACCATATCAAGATGACAGAGTCACCAATGTTCGCCATATTCAGGCGTTTGGCACTGGATCATTTGGCAGCCTCAAAACAAGCATTCACCAGAATGGAAGAAGAGGGCCTTTGATCAAAAAGCCTCAAGCCCATGGGCCTCACCCTTACAAATCACCATCAAGAAAGTAGTCTTTGTGCGCTCATGTGGGGATTACAGGCATCTGAACATGTAAACAGGACTGGATCACTACCCCTTCTCAAACATTGCTGACATTACCTCCTACTTAAACAAACTGAAGGTATTCTTCATTCTCGACCTCCTGAATAGGTATTATCTGGTGCCCATGATCCTTGAAGACATCCCCAAGACTGCCATCACCACCAACTTGGATTTATAGACCTTTAATTACTCCTGCTTAGTCTTTTGTAATTCTGGGGCTACCATGCAATGCCTCATGGATGGCATCTTAGGTGACATCCCCTTCTGTGTAGGTTACATGTAATCCATACTTGTGTTGTCTTACTCCAAAAAGGAACACTTCTGTCACCTATGCATCATTCTCGACTGCCTATGATAGAACGGACTTGTAGTCTGGTACGAGAAGTATACCTTTGGTGCCAACAAATTATCATTCTTATGGCAGTGTCACTCCTGAATGCGTCCACTCCCTCCCTGAAATGATAATAGTTGTTCAGAACTTCCTAGACATCATTGCTATTCTTGACCAACTTTACGCCTCCCTCAAGGGTAAGCTAAAGGACCTAAAGACCTAAAGACCTAAAAGAACCCCCTTTTAAGATGCGGCCTTCTCCAATGAAAAGAATGACCTATCAACCGCTGCTACTCTCACTTACCACGAGCCACATAACCTTCTCCTTCTTTCAACCAATGCTATTAACATCGCTGTTGGTGCAGTACTCGAGCAGGTGGTCAATAGCTTGCCTTGTCTATTGATCTTTTTCAGTAGAAAACTGTACAAGGCAGAGCCCAGGTACTCTACATATGACCAGGGAATGCTGGCGGAGTATTTGGCTGTCCATTAACTTCAGTATTTCATCGAAGGTATGCCCTTTCGTTATTTACATGGACCACATACCTCTGGTCCACGCCTTCACTTGATAGTCCGATGCGTGGGTAGCCCGTTAATGCCGACATATCTCCATTGTGTCTGAATACAATTGCACCCTCGATGGCTCCAGTGTCACCCTCCTCTTTGATGTCAGTATCAGTAGACCATGACCATGGATACCTTACCCCATGCGCCGTCATGGGTTTGATTTCATTCATGGCCTTTCACATCCATTATGCCGATAAACTGCACAGCTTCTGAAGACAAACTTCATTTGGCACGGCATTACTAAGGATGCAAAGAATTGCGTCTGCTCATGTACTTCACGACAAACTTCAAAAATCCATTGATACACGGATTCAGGAGTGGGCACCTTTCCATCCTCACTGTCATTTTGCCCACACTCACATCGACTTAGTAGGTCCCCTACCAACATCACAAGGACATTATTACCTGTTTATCGCTATTGACCCCTCAACTTGTTACCCTGAAGCCATCCTCATACAAACTGCAATTTCTGCCTCATGTACATTTGCCTTACTCTCTTGGGGGATAGCGGAATTTGGTATCCCAAGCATATTATTTCTGACAGGGGTACCACTTTCACCTTTCAATTGTGGACATCATTAGCAAATCTCTTGGCCATCACTCTACATCAGACAACCGCCTACAGCACTACCTCCAACAAAATGGTTGAACATTTTCATTACACCCTCAAAGCTGCTTTGATGTCCCAATGCATTGACTCCAACTGGTTTACACAGCTTCCTTCTGTCCTCCAGGGATGAAGGACCACTCCTAAAGATACCTTAGATATTTCGGTAGCGTAAGTGGTGTATGGCGACCCGTTTGTAGTCCCTGCCGATTTTTTTCCCATCAGCAACCTTATCCGACAATCTCCAACGTCTACGTCATGTTATGGGAAAATTTACTCCATGCTGCCAAACTTGCAAGCCCCCACTGAAGCAACACATAACCACAGCTTTGTACAAGGTATTCTTAATTAACATTAATAGCAAAGAATACTAGGTCTCCATTATCGCCTTAAAACTTCATATCTCCTGATAGATGACGCACCTACAGTGTCTTTTAAGCTAGGAAGCCATGTGCCACATGTGTTTCAAACATGCTCGTACACTGTAACTGTATTTTTTGCGTTCTTGCGTGCAAGTACTTGTATATAAGCTTATAGTCTGTTTAGTAAAGTTTAGTTGCATTCCTCTCGACTATCTGTTAGTTCCTAACAGTCCATTCACACACTAGTGTCGTTTTCTGTTTCAATTGATTCAACGAAACGAAGTGGTAACAACTTAGTGTTCACGAAATTAAGTACTAAACTGTTGAATGAAATCAACTGCATAATTTGAACCTGTCTTCTGCTCGTAGCAGCACATATGCAACTTTTGTATTTTTTAATAGAATATGATTCCTCTTTCGATATTTCTCACAGGCATGCGGATTGAGATTTATATTATGTGATTATGTAATCTCTTCTGTGAACCCTGCATGATACCATTTTATATGCACTAAGGGATAAATGTCTACGAATTATATCTATCTATCTATCTATCTACCTATCTATCTATCTATATATCTATATATATATGTATATATATATATATATATATATATATATATATATATATATATATATATATATATATATATATATATATATATATACATATATATATATATATATATATATATATTCAAAATTATAATAAAACTATATTTTTGTAAGCCATCTGCATTAAATGATTTTTTTTCTTTTTTTCATAAATCTCTTACCCCGATGAGTTTGGTCATTATTCTTGAAACTATTTAAGTCGTAGATTCCAAAGAACTATAAATTAGAGCATTTCAGATAATTGATTATCCTGATTGATTTTTTGAGCCTATAAAACAACAAACCTATCCTATTGGCCATCCGAACAATTGACTTGAGTTTGTGTTGTGGTGTTATATGATAATTAAGTCAAGATGGCAGAATTAAGGGAAGTTCTTGATATTAGACAAACCTTAGGTTATGAGGGCATGAGTTAAGAGACTTTGTATAAGAAAGAGACAGATATGAAAAAAAGAGATAGGGAGGAAAAAGAAAGAGAAACAAAGAGATGAAAGAGCCAGGAAAACAAAATCATTGGTGTACGAGAGAGAGAGAGAGAGAGAGAGAGAGAGAGAGAGAGAGAGAGAGAGAGAGAGAGAGAGAGAGAGAGAATCGAGAAATGAACGAGCATCTGAAAGAGACTTTAAAAGGTTGTAGTAGGAGTTGGAATTGGAAAGACAGAAACTGATGTCTGAAAAGCAGTAATCTGTAACTAGAATACATCTCACTAAGCTTCAAGATTTTAATGAAAAGGGTAACGACGTGAACGCTTATCCACAACGATTAATGGTTCATGCAACAGCTGCAGAATGGAAAGCCGAGGTTTGAAGCATAGGTTTAACATCGTTACTTCAGGGGAAAGAACCCAGTATACTGTATAAGATCTACAAACGCTAGATGAAGCAGCAGAATCTAATCGTGTTAAAAACAATTTATCAAAAGGATTTTAACCAAAAGCGGAAGGATTCCAAAGTAAATTTCCAAGCTGTGGATTTCAGAAAGATGAAACTGCTCAACAATTTGCCTTTACAATGAAGAAGTTGTTTGAACGTTAGTTGGAAATGGACGAGAGTGAAGTTGCTGTAAGTAATTTAAATGATTTAGTAATTTGTAAAAACATTTTTGGTGACTACCAACTAAGTGAGTTTTTGAGAGAGAAAAAAATGAAATCTTTGTCTGAATTTATTGAAGCTGCGGCCTTGTATACTGATGCCCATGGCCATACATTCCATAAAAGGTATGTCAGAATGTATTCAACCAAGTACAAGGGAGGGATTCGCTCAAAATACCTGTACATGTTCAATGTAGGAATTGTACGAAACTTGAATATAAACCTGTAAGAATATTTTTCCTCTATCAAAACCTGTCCAAAAGCAACAGACTGCTTTTACAAAGGAAATAATGCTAAAACGACGAAATTGATGGGAAGGGCTGTTACTGCTGTTACCTCGGAAGTAAGGAAAACGAAGACTGAAATTTTTTTTTTTTTTTTGCGCTATCAAAG
The DNA here is from genome assembly GCF_036898095.1 of Palaemon carinicauda. Classification (NCBI taxonomy): domain Eukaryota; kingdom Metazoa; phylum Arthropoda; class Malacostraca; order Decapoda; family Palaemonidae; genus Palaemon; species Palaemon carinicauda. The sequence continues at coordinate 80,348,387 of NC_090744.1, read as the reverse complement.
AATTGTTTGGTTATCTCAGCGTTGTCAGGTATATGAGGACAGAGGAGAATATGTAAAGAATAGGCCAGGCTATTCGGTTTATGTGTAAGTAAAGATAAAATGAACCGTAACCAGAGAGAAGGATTTAGTACTGTCTGGCTAGTCAAAAGATGCCGTAACTCTCTAGTGGTAGTATCTCAACGGGTGGCTGGTGCCCTGGCCAACCTACTACCTACAGTAAAGATGTTAATGATGTGTGCAGAGCAACCCAAGGAAGGGCATCAGTATCTTATACCTTTGTTGTTTGCATACAAAGATATAACAAAGGAGTACGAAGTGTTCGCCATTTGAACAATGTTTGGTCATTCCTAAGAGATATGTGCGAAGACACTGTGGTGCAAGGGGAAACGAAAACTTCCTTCTCACATGTGATTCATATCCGTGAATGACTGCAACGCAACATTGCAATGGCAACTGGAGAGTTGAAGAAAGCACAAGATATCGCACATGATTACTAAAATTGGAAGACCGGAAGTTGCATAATGGTCATGAAATAGGCAACAACAACAAACCGCTGTTATGATGAGATGGACAATTCAAAGTAAGAAAGAGATGTAATAGGTGCAATTACGAACTCACTGTGAATAGTATGATCAAGAGATATCACTTAGGTCTATTAAAGAACTATTTATCCAGAATTCATATGATGATTCGGGCGACCCAATTAGCTGCTGGGGTAACTGAGAAAGAATCAAGTGAAATGGAAGTGAGCTATGTAAAAGGTAACAGAAAACATGTGAAGTAAAAGAATGTGTATTGTGTATACTGCAGGTTATTTATTTTTTTTCAAAAAAGACACTAGGCCTTTTCTTTTTTATCCTAAAGCTAAGCTATAACCCTAGTAGGAACAGCAAGATACTATAAGCCCTAGAGCTCCACCAGGCAAAAAATAACCCAGTAATGAACGGAAACAAGTAAATAGATAAAATACAAGTTAAGTAATAAGCATTGAAAATAAAATAAAATTGAATTACATATTTCCTATATTGAAAAAAAAAAAAGAGGAAGAGAAAATGAATAGAACAGCGTGTTCGAGTGTACCCTCAAGCAATAGAACACTAATCGAAGACAATGGAAGGCTATGGTACAAAGACTATAGCCCTACCCAAGACTAGAGAACGATGTTTTGATTTTGGAGTGTCCTTCTCCTAGAGGAATACTTTACCATAGCTAAAGAGTCTCTTCTACCCTTACCGAGAGGAAAGAAAGAATTGAACAATTAGTGTGCAGTTGGTAATTCCTTAAGCGAAGAAGAATTGTTTCGTAATCACAGTGTTGTCAGGAATATGCGGACAGGACAATGTGGAAAGAATAGGCCAGACTTTTCGGCGTACGTGTAGGCATAGAAAAAATTAGCCGTAACCAGAGAGAGGGATCCAATGTAGTAGTCTCGCCAGTCAAAGAACCCATTAACTCTCTAGCAGTAGTATCTCAACAGGAGGCTGGTGTCCTGGCTAAACTACTACACACACACACACACACATATATATATATATATATATATATATATATATATATATATATACTGTGTATATATATATATATATATATATATATATATATATATATATATATATATATATATATATATATATATATATATATATATATATATATATATATATATATATATATATCTACTATATATATATATCTATATCTACCGTATATATTATTATATATGGTGCGTGGAATAATTGATGCGATATCGAAAATGAAGAAGGATCTAGAACGAACAGAATGAGGTACCGCCTTGAGTCGCCACTAGGTGGCACGTGCGTAAAGGGAGACACTTGTGTCTACTTTGCAACAGGTCGCCTTCTTCATCTCAGCCCATATTATTACAGCAGTCACGAATGTTATATTATCATGATCCCTGAAGAATTTCACAAAGCAAATGTACCCAACAAGAAAAGAACAACCAGACATCAGAAATTTTCACCTGACTATTATCTCCAGATATAAAAATTCAATGAACTCGATTACCCTATTGTTTAATTTATATAAATGCTTACCATGGATATATTACTTATTGTTTTTAAATAATCGATTTTTCTATAAAAATGTATAAGTACTTAAGTGGTTGAAACAATATACACCCTGATAGAACATTTAACGTATGCGCATGCGGCGTTTAGTTACAATGGGTAAGTTTTGGGATGATCTCCATGAAGGTCCAAATAAGTTACATCACAATTCAATGCCGTATGCAACCCCGGCACTGACTCCAGCTTGGCAGAATTAATGTCGTGTCGTTAAATTGAAGACTGAAACAGCAGAGTTGAAAACAATATTGATATGTTTATCTCTCGCATCACTTAAATTACAGCAAGTATTTATTGGTCAAAATTTGCCAAAATATATAATGGAAAACAGTGACGATGTCACAAAAAAATTATGTTGTGCAAGTGTTTAATTTTAAATTTCTATTCAACGAATCAGACTGCATGTACATCTAAGCCAATGACATGCATCGAAGATATGTGAACACAAGTAAACAGCCGGTAAATTAATGCTTTTGCTTCATGTTGCAAAGTAAATTATTTTCAGTGTAATCTTTGTTAATCATATTCAAGAACAAACCATAAATAACAGACACGCAGACACACGTACAGTCAACTGCACGAAATATTTGACCATAAGACAAAAGAGTCGGTAGATTAATTTGTTGTGACTGAATTAACTGTCATCTAATTGAAGATTTACCGAACCAGAAACATTGTGTGAAATGGAAGCAAATCTCATTTATCCTTTTCAATAAAAAAATATTAATTTTACTTAAGAGGATTTCATATACATCCCCCAAACACGCTTTTTGTATTTACATATCCGTCTGTTAGGTGTTGAATGTCATTTAATATTTAGATTTTGCGAAATATTACTCGGAAAAAAGAAAAAAAAAAACTATTTTCTATTACCCTGGACAAAGAACACTAAACTTAATTATTGAAACACAATATAATTACTTATCTTTTTCAAAGAATAATAAAAGGAAAGAAAAAACACTCTAAGGAACTAGAGGTGCACTCAGTAGAGCGTAGACCTCCACCAGGGTAGCATATTTCTCAACTTTATGGACTGATTTTTGACATTTTCTTCGTTCATGATCTTGACCTTTAACCTTCCAAAATTGAATCATTTCCAGCGCTGCACATAGAAGTTTAAGATCCCAGCAAGTTTCATTACTTTACGATTAAAATTGTCACCGTAAGGTTGATGACCGTAATTTGACCATTTGTATTACTTAGCGTGGATTTTCACACACAAATATTAACTAAGTTTCAAATCACTGACAAACTTATGGCTGATTACGGGAATTGAACATTTTGCTTGACAACGACCTTGACCTTCAAACTTGACTTTTAAAAATTTGATAATTTCAAGATTTTCACATAACAATTAATCCCTGCTAGTTTCATTACTCTACGATTGAAACACAAACACACACCCAAGAAACAAACATCCAAACACACAAACTGGGATTGAAACAAAACTTCCTCCCATTTTTGTTAGGGAGGGTAATGATTATATAATTATCTAATAAATCCCTAAATATAGTGAGATATATGAAAATGCAAAATATACTTAAAGTAAAAAAAACTAAGCACAGTAACAAGACCATAAAACGTTTGATCAAGGTGATTTCAACAGTGGAATTTACATTCACTCACACAAACACACACACACACACACACACACATACATATATATATATATATATATATATATATATATATATATATATATATATATATATATATATATATATATATATATTCATATATATATATATATATATATATATATATATATATATATATATATATATATATATATGTGTGTGTATATATATATAAATATATATATATATATATATATATTCATATATGTATGTATATATTAATATATATATATATATATATATTAATATATATATATATATATATATATGTATATATATATATATATATATACATATATATATGTATATATATATATATATATACATATGTGTGTATATGTATATGTATATATATACATATATATATATATATATATACACATATAAATATATATATATATATATATATATGTATATGTGTATATATATATATATATATATATTTATATATACATATACATATATATATATATATATATACATAAAATTTTATATATACAATATATATATATATATATATATATATGATAAATTTTTGCATATTTAAACATGTTTTTCATATTTCAAATAAGCCATATATATTAATACATTAAAGTCTGGATTCTCTTAACGACCTCGGGATCAGAGCCCCAAGCGGAATCACCCAAACACTCTAGTATCACACCGGCCGGGATTCGAATGCCAGGTCCCAAACCTACCAATTAGCTATGATGGTGAAGATGGGTTGATTGCAATTCTAAGTACAGAAAACCCAATTTTGACAGGTATATGTATAGAAGAATTGTCATTGACTTTTATCTTTCTTCGTGGCTGAGTGGTATGGTCACTGGCATACAGGTACCCTGGACCAGGGTTCAAATCTCGGCCGGTCTGATACTATAGTCTTTTGGTGATTCCGCCTGGGGCTCTGATCCCGAGGTCGTTGAGAGAATCCAGACTTTAATGCATTAATACATATGGCTTATTTGAAATATGAAAAAGACGTTTAAATGTGCAAAAATTTATCATTAATCAAATGTCAAATCCCAAACCTACCAATTAGTTACGATGGTGAAGATGGGTTGATTTCAATTCTAAGTACAGAAAACCTAAATTTGACAGGTATATGTATAGAAGAATTGTCATTGACTTTTATCTTTCTTCGTTGCTGAGTGGTATGGTCACTGGCATAGAGGTACCCCGGACCAGGGTTCAAATCTCGGCCGGTCTGATACTATAGTCTTTGGGTGATTCCGCCTGGGGCTCTGATCCCGAGGTCGTTGAAGAGAATCCAGACTTTAATGTATTAATATATATGGCTTATTTGAAATATGAAAAAGATGTTTAAATGTGCAAAAAATTTTCATTAATCGAATGCCAAGTCCCAAACCTACCAATCAGCTACAATGGTGAAGATGGGTTGATTTCAATTCTAAGTACAGAAAACATGAATTTGACAGGTATATGTACAGAAGAATTGTCATTAACTTTTATCTTTCTTCATGGCTGAGTGGTATGGTCACTGGCATACAGGTACCCTGGACCAGGGTTCAAATCTCGGCCGGTCTGATACTATAGTCTTTGGGTGATTCCACCTGGGGCTCTGATCCCGAGGTCTTTAAGAGAACCGAGACTTTAATGTATTAATATATATGGCTTATTTGAAATATGAAAAACACGTTTAAATGTGCAAAAATTTATCATTAATCAAATGCCAAGTCACAAACCTACCAATTAGCTACAATAGTGAAGATGGGTTGATTTTAATTCTAAGTACAGAAAACCTAAATTTGACAGGTATATATACAGAAGAATTGTCATTGACTTTTATCTTTCTTCATGGCTGAGTGGTATGGTCACTGGCATACAGGTATCCAGGACCAAGGTTCAAATCTCGGCCAGTCTGATACTATAGTCTTTGGGTGACCCCATCTGGGGCTCTGATCCCGAAGTCGTTAAGAGAACCCAGACTTTAATGTATTAATATATATGGCTTATTTGAAATATGAAAAACACGTTTAAATGTGCAAAAATTTATCATTAATCAAATGCCAAGTCTCAAACCTACCAATTAGCTACGATGGTGAAAATGGGTTGATTTCAATTCTAAGTACAGAAAACCTAAATTTGACAGGTATATGTACAGAAGAATTGTCATTGACTTTTATCTTTCTTCATGGTTGAGTGGTATGGTCACTGGCATACAGGTATCCTGGACCAGTGTTTAAATCTTGGCCGGTCTGATACTATAGTCTTTGGGTGATTCCACCTGGTGCTCTGATCCTGAGGTCGTTAAGAGAATCCAGACTTTAATGTATTAATATATATGGCTTATTTGAAATATGAAAAACACGTTTAAATGTGCAAAAATTTATCATTAAAATAATGCCAAGTCTCAAACCTACCAATTAGCTACGATGGTGAAAATGGGTTGATTTCAATTCTAAGTACAGAAAACCTAAATTTGACAGGTATATATACAGAAGAATTGTCATTGACTTTTATCTTTCTTCATGGCTGAGTGGTATGGTCACTGGCATACAGGTATCCAGGACCAAGGTTCAAATCTCGGCCAGTCTGATACTATAGTCTTTGGGTGACTCCATCTGGGGCTCTGATCCCGAAGTCGTTAAGAGAACCCAGACTTTAATGTATTAATATATATGGCTT
>NC_090744.1:80332017-80337017 GCF_036898095.1 Palaemon carinicauda | reverse complement strand
GGACACCAGGTTCGGAAACACAATACTCTGGAAAGAACGCTACTAATTGGATCAGTCAATGGTACAAGAACGAGAGTAAGGCCTAAAACTAGATTAAGTGACAATATCAAGGAGATGTGCGGGCTAACGATGGTGGAGTTGGAAAGGAAGGCTCAAGACCGGAATGAATGGAGAAGTTTTGTGCAGAGGGCCACGGCCGTTCGACATCGAACACCCCGTACTTGATGATGATGATGATATATATATATATATATATATATATCTTCTCTGCAGACGTACTTTGAATGAAATCTACGACCTTCTGGATGAACATGACAATAAAGAAGTAAATGTTTCTGTAAATCCCCTCCCCCGCCCCCTTGAGGATCCGGATGCACACATTGACCAAGACTCGGATGCTTCAGATGATGAAGTTACATGCAATCCTGATCATTTGCCCCGAAGGATTCTCGCCACAGACGTCGCAATTGACAAATTGAAAGAAAAAGTAAATAACCATGTCGACTGCATAAATCTTTTCTGGACTGAACATTGGATTGAAGAACTTTATCATCAGAGCACAACATATGCAGAACAAAAGTCGCTCTCTAAAGACAACATCACATCACAAAATGTGAAGATTTGTCTTTCTATTCTTATACTTTCTGGCTACAACAAACTTCCCTACCGAAGAATGTACTGGTCTGAAACTCCTGATGTATTCAATAACTGAGTTTCTGAAAGCATTAGGAGAGATACATTTGATAAAATTCTTAGAAGTCTTCTTTTTGCTGACAACATGAAAATGACTGACGACCGCTTTTACAAGGTAAAAGTTATGTTTCTTTTTATACTATAATCTCAGATTATGGTTTTAATGATTTATCACATAAATAATGTTTGTCGATTTATTTCTCCTCTTTTGTATGATGCACTGAAGAGCTGAAATATATTGACTAATAAAACCTTATCTTTATTATGTCATTCTAAATGTTCAGGTAAGTCCACTTTTCCAGCACGTCAATAATGTCAGCAATCTTCAGCTTCAGCAATAATTCCATAGCATAGATGAAATTATGATCCCTTATTATGGAAAACACCGGGCTAAGAAGTTTATAAGAGAGAAACCAGTAAGATTTGGTTTCAAAGTCTGGGCTGTATGTACTTCAGACGGATCTCTTCTCTATTGTGAGCCCTATTGCGGGTCTGACACTAAAATCCCTTATATAGGACTTGGCTAAGGTCCAAATGTCGTAGTAAAGATGGCCAATGAGATCAATTTACAGGCTGGCCAGCATGCAGTGTTTAAGAATCTCTTCACCTCATAACCATTGCTGGAAAATTTAGCAAATCGAGGAATAGCAGGTACTGGCACACAAAGAGAAGATTGTCTTCATGGTGCCCCACTAATGGAAAAGAAGGAAAAGGAGAAGAAAAGATATCGTGGGTACATGGAAGAGGCACTTACTGGTAGCACATCAGTAGTAAAATGGAAGGTAGCTGCTTTGGCTTCAAAGTAAGAATGCTTCAAGTACAAAAAACAGGGCGATGGAGCAAACTTGAGAAAAAGCATATTGAGGTTGATATACCCAATTACATTCAGGTGTATAATAAACAGAACTCGAATTCGTTCAAGAAAATGCTGGTGGCCAATCTTTGCTTGGAGCATCAATGCTCAAGTTGTCAATTCATGGATGCTTTATCGCAAACTGGGAAATATAATCCCATTGATAGACTTCATCTGGCATTTTGTAATTGCCATAATGAAGACATATGGTGCTCCTCGTACATTTCCTGGACCTAAGAGACTGTCTTCTGGAATTGCAAAGGATTCCGTGCTGTACAATGGTGAGCAGCACTGGACCAAGAAAGGAGACCAGCGTCACTCAAGATGCCGCGAATGTTCTCGACGCACAAAATACATTTGCTATATGTGTTCTGTACCTCTTCATCCAGAATGCATGTTGTCCTATCATAAAATACCTCATTAGTGTATAATGAACAACAGACTGAAATCATTTGAAGCTATATAGGGATAACCTTTGTACAAGAAAAATAGAACATTTTGGATATGCAACTCATGCAATATGTATAAGTATTTTTTTCCTTTTATATTATGAATCAGTAAGAATTTGGAGTTTTTATGGTAACGGGCTAGATTAGTGATGATAATTACCAGAGCTAATGAAGTTATGGTTGAAATACTTAGGTTTAATGTAAAATTATATTGTATGTCAAAAACAAAGATTTTGTGCATTCAAAGTGGCTAGTGGCAGTAAGATATGCTATATCAGGGCTACTCAACTATTATGAGGAAAGGTCCAGTTAGACAAGTTCCACTCTATACATAGGTGCGGAAATTTTTATTACATGAAATCATCTAAATAAAACAACCAATTCGAGAACAGGGTAATAAGCCATGATTTTTGTTAATTTCCTATTCACTATTTGTTTTATTTATACAAATTTTCAAAACGTGGAAATAAAAGTATTAACTTTTATACCTAAAGTATAAACAAGACTTGAATGTTTTTCTCTATAAAAACAACTGAAATTGAGAGTTCTAAAATGAAATACTGTTTCATATTATGGTATTTTAATAATAAAAATTCACTTATTTTAAAACATAACAGGATATGAACATTCCCTCTCAGAAAATAAAACGGATTTTCAAATTAAAAAAAAATAAAAACACCACAACAAGAATTTAGTGAAAGAAATTGAGAAAGCAGATTCGCAGCAGTAAGTGGAGCCAAGCATCGTGAAAATTTGCACTGCTAATCTGTGAAGCGTAGGAAAATTAGCAGGGGATCCTTCTTTTGACCAAAATTTTTCTGGTGTACAATCACAGAATACTTATTTCAGTGCTACATTCTCTTGAAAGTCAATAAGTTCCAGTTGGATTTTAGCAGCATCTACCCATTTTCAGGTGAGATTTGCTTCGACTGAAAATTCTGTGATATCTGTCACTAGAAAAGGGTTTTGAATGAACAGCAGCAACTATTTTCCAAGAACAAAATCATCAAAGCGAACCTTAAAATTGTTGATCAGCTTCTCAATAAATTGGACATATTTAGTGTCTGTTTCATCTTTACGTTCCTCCAAAAGTCTTGGAAAATGGAAAAGTTGGCTCTGAATATCGTCCTTGAAAAGTTCAGTTTTTTTCTGGAAAGCTCGAATTGCTGAGATCAAGTTGGAGATAGTGTGTTTTTCCCCTTGTAGTTTGACATTGAGATTAATCAAATGTGACATTATGTCTGCCAATAATCCAACACTTTCAATTTTCTTGTCATCTTTCAAATATTCAGAAAATGCCTTTGCCTTAACACTGTTTTGATCCTCCAGGAATGTCTGCAACTCCTTCCTAATTGCCCAAAATCGCTCCAAATCTTTTCCCTTACTTAGCCATCTCACATTATTGTGCACAAGTAAATCGTCATAGCTTGCATTGACCTTGGTGAGAAAGGTTCGCAGTAGACGATGTTGTAGTGCTGACGTTGATCGAAGGAAGTTTACTAGCTTCATAATAGTCTTCATTACTTGACCATATTCATCTCCCAGACTGGCACACAGAACTGACTGGTGGATTATGCAGTGGTAACTTATCAAGTCCGGATTATCTTCCTTTATCTTCTGTTAATGCAAGAGCAGTAACAGAAAATGTTAAATCACTTGGAAACTATTATAAATAAATAAATAAATAAATAGATAAATAATTATATATATACAACACACACACACACACACACATATATATATATATATATATATATACATATATATATATATATATATATATAAACATGTATATATAAGGGCCTGGGAACATTCGTAAGTTAAATACTGTACATAAGTACTATAGACCCCTGACTCACAGCCCAGGAAATACACTTGCAAGAATCCATCACCAGGACCTTCGTGTTACTTAAATATATTTTCTTCTCCTGGGGCCTGGGGTCCAACTACTACACTCAGAAGGTCCGAAACGGACCGTAGGTCGCCAGTTGAGTAGCCCTGTGCTATATGATTGAATTTTGTATGTACTATAATTCAGATAGTATTTGCAGTTCTTTTCATAAAAGGCATGATTAGTAATGATAATTACTAAGTATGATAAAGGGATGCTCAAAATACTTATGTTTGTTAAAAAAAAAAATATATATGTTATGTCTAGAATGGAAAGATTTTGTTCATTCAAGTGCCTAGTGGCAGCAAAAGCTGCCATCAAATAAATCATACTTAAGAATGGAATTTTTTTATGGTGATGATTTTATGTTGATAGTGGACCAAAATAAAATATTTTCTGCAAATATGGTGTTTTTGAAACCGATAGATAATTCTCGTCCTTAATGGGTTAAGATATCCCCAGAGATAAAAATCTGGGGGGTTCACGTCCGGTGAATGCGGTGACCACTCGGGGTCACACCTGCGGCTGCTCAGTTGGTCAGGGAAACTCTGCTGTAGCCATGTCAATGATTCGTTTGAAGTATGGGGGTGGCACCATCCTGCTGAAACCACTGGAGGACCCTGATGACTCCTCTCCATTGACGAAGTGCTGTCCAGAACTTGCCAAGCACCTGGAAATATCACCCGGTGTTGATTGTCACAGACCGCTCGTTGTCGTCCTCGAACCAGAATGGTCCAATGATTCCATGTTTGGAGATGGCGACCCAGGCAGTGCACTTCACCGAGTGTAATGGCCTTTGCAGACAGTGCTCAGGGGGTGTGCTACCCCAGAAGATATTGTTCTTCGATTTCATGTGCCTTGTCCGAAAACCAGACATTGTCAAAGAAGTCTGGCACAGCGTCAATCTTGTCGCAAAACCACTGGTACATGATCACTCGCCTCCTCATGTCGTCAGGTGTAAGCTTGTGTTTAATCTTACAGGTGGAGATCTGCGTTCAAAATTTTCCACACGGACTCCCAATTGATTCCAAGTTCCTGACTTCACCGTCGCACAGACTTGCTTGGGCTGCGAACAACAGAGTCTCTCACTGCAGCAATGTTGTGTGGTGTCCTT
>NC_090744.1:80312017-80327017 GCF_036898095.1 Palaemon carinicauda | reverse complement strand
CAGGCTTTAGCCAAAGGGTCTAGATTTATTTTCCTAACAATCTCAATGTCATCTGTCTCAGGAGCAGATGATTTTCTATTTCATCATACAAATTCTAGCTTGTTTTAAGTAAATCTTTAACTATAGTAGATATGTTCTATAGCATCGAAATTCAATGGAATTGTTTCTTCTCTTCTCTTGGTGGATCGAATTTGGCATCTTGATTATTGATAATGCATATGCTTTCGACATTGTTTCCATTAATATTTGAGAGTCCCTGTGTATCATGAAATAGCGACTCGTTATGCAATAATGCATATATTCAAGGTCTTTCATGACAAACATTAATTTTTCTAAGTTTCTGCCTCACTTTCAACACTGGGTTATTTTTTGACATTCAAGACTCAAATACTTTCAACAAAATTACATAGGCTTTTGTTGTTTCGTTTCCGAAATTAGCAAACCTCCCTCTGAAATTAATTTTTAATGCACTAATTTATATAGCTATATCAATATGTTTCTTCATTGCATTGCCTAATAATATTTTATTTAAGGTTTATCATTTTCTTACAATATGCTTTTTGGTCGTTTAACCTTATTAATTATTATTTTTTGCATATTTTACGCTCTATTAACTGGTCTAACTGTTATTTTCGGCACATTAGCTAGAGGAGGTTCTTCTTTCACTTGCTGGAGAATTGACAAAGTTACTCCATTATGCAAATGTGTTTGTGTAGCTGAAGTCCAGTTGGTTAGCACCCAATTTCAATAACGCCCATAATATTATCTAAAGTTTTTGAAGGTATTTTGGCAAAATGTCTGTATATTATTATTATTATTATTATTATTATTATTATTATTATTATTATTATTATTATTATCATTACTTGCTAGGTTACAAGCCTATTTGGAAAAGCAGAATGCTATAAGCCTAGGGGCTCCAACAGGGAAATAAGCCCAGCGAGGAAAGGAAACTTATGGAAAAACAAAATATTTAGGGAAGAGTAACATTAAATTAAATATCTCCTATATAAACTATAAAAGCTTTACCAAAACAAGAAGAAAAATAAGATAAGATAGTATGCCTGAGTGTACCCTCAAGTAAGAGAACTCTAACCCAAGAGAGTGTAAGACCATGGTACAGAGGCTATGGCACTACCTAAGACTAGAGAACAATGGTTTGATTTTGCAGTGTCCTTCTCCTAGGAGAGCTGCTTACCATAGCAAAAAAGTCTCTTCTACCCTACCAAGAGGTAAGTGGCCACTGAACAGTTACAGTGCTGTAGTTAACCCTTTAGATTTAGAAGAATTGTTTGCTAATCTCAATGTTGTCAGGTGTATGAGGACAGTGGAGAATATGTAATAAATAGGCCAAACTATTCAGTGTGTGTGTGTCTGGGCAAAGAGAAAATGAACCGTAACCAGAGAGAAGGATCCAATGTAGTACTGACTGGTCAGTCAAAAGGCGTAACTCTGTAGCAGTAGTATCTCAACAGGTGGCTGGTGCCCAGGCCAACCATTTTACTGCTGAAGGTATTTATCTGTTCCCTAGTTTGCAATTTGGCTTTCGTAAAGATCTTGGAGCATGTGTTGCCCTTGCAATCTCCAGTGACAAACAGAAATCCCTTGATTGTAGTCAGGAAGTTTGTAAGATTGGCCTAGATTCTAGTGGGAGTGGGTGAGTCTTTATTGAATTATTTAATTTCTACGGTAATAGATCGTTAAGTACTGTTCAATGACATCATTATGCATATAGGAATGTAATAGCTGGCATTTCTCAAGGTAGTATTCTTGGCCCATTACTTTCCATACTATATACACATGACATACAGTTTAGCCTAGAAAATAAGCTCTTTGCATAGGCAGTTACTGTTACTCTCTTTGCATCAATGCTATGTCCTGAATGTAGATCTAAGGATGTTGTATCCTTTAAGAGAGATATAGCTAAAATTAGTGCATGGTACAAAATTTGGGCCATGAAGTTGAGTCCTAACAAATTTCAAGGTATGATTGTCAGTAGGTCGAGGACAGTGGCTCCTCAACATCTGGATCTCTGCATTGATAACTTTGTATTACTCTTTTAACATTTTAGGTGTGATTCTTGATAGCAAATTTGATTTTGAGAAACATATTATGTCTGTCTCTTTTATAATTGCTAAAAAAATATTACTTATTGTGAAAGTCTTTTAAGATTTCCGGTGATCAATCTATCCTGAAGAAGTGTTTTGATTCTTTCATTCTATCTTGTTTCGAGTATTGTTCTCCTGTCTGGTCTTCAGCTGTTGATTTTCATCTCAAATTGTTAGACAGGAACGCACGGTCTTTTAGATTTCTTATTCCATGTCTAGATATCAATATCTGATACCGTTGTTCAGTTAGTCGTTATGCATGTTGCTTAAGGTTTTCTATAATTCTGACCATCCTTTACATTCGGATCTTGCCGGAAAGTACCATCCTGCTAGTAATACTAGGTATGCACTTATTTATAAGTCACGCCTGCTCTATCGTGATGCTAATTACTGCACTGTATTCTAAAAGTTTTATTCTATCTGTGACCACGTTGTGAAATGATCTTCCTAATCACGTAGTTGAATCGATGGAATTTTAAAAGTTCAAAGGTTCACCGAATGTTTTTGTGGTGAACTGTGTGACATAAATCTCTTTTTATAGCTTAGTTATGAAAAATCTATTTTATTGACTATTGATCTTAAAATATTCCTCTTATTTTTTCAATATTTTTCTTGTATATTATTTATTTCCTTATTTACTTACCTCATCGAGCTATTTTTCACTGTTGTAGCCCTTGCGTTCATAGCATCCCACTTTTCCCTATTAATGTTGTAGCTTACCTAATAATAATAATAATAATAATAATAATAATAATAATAATAATAATAATGCATCCGAACAGCTCTGGATCGCGTGTTTCATTGGTCGGGCTTTAGTCTAAGACATAGATTTATTCTATCGGTCAGTTTTGTCTATATAATTCTGTCGAAAATGGAAAAGGTCACTACTGTAGGCGTCGTGTATTATTGTGCATTCAAACTTATCAACACTATTGATAAAACGAATATTTAAATTTGTTAATGAATATGTTCCATGAGTTTTGAAATAGTCATCGTTTATTTTCTTTAGATTGAAACTATTTTTGTCGACAACAATTGAATTATCGCCCTAGATGAGATTGTGGGCATTGGAATATCCAAGCAATAAGATATATTTTTTGTAAAGTTGTGAATTGATTTGTTAAGTTTTTCACATAGGTTGCAAGAAGCTTAATCATATATTATAAATACTAATGGTGAGGTTATTTATTATTCAGATGTAATACAACTCACGAAAATTTAAAATTGGAAGTTTCAAGTATTATAGTATCGTGAGTTACTTTATACTATTATATAGAGTGAAGCATCCTATTGAAGGAGCAGTATCGTTAGTATGCTGCTAAAGCGGAATATTGTAATGTTAGTATGATTTTCCGATAGTCTCTGACTGTCACGTATATACAAATAGCTTTGAAGACCATTCCATTTTCCATTGAATTATGGATAGAATGAACATTAAGGCAAGGCATATAAATTGCCACTAGGCAGAGTATTATTTCTGATCACTTTGCTGGAGTTCTGTTTTACATTAAATGCAAACATACTACTTTTTTTGGAATAGGTTTTAGTTATTTGGATATGGTATCCTTATGTTTATTTTGACTATGATTTGCTTCCTAATTATCGTTTCAAATATTGATAATTATTTTTATAAATTTTTTTAAGATGAGAAGTGTCTGTTACCTACTTTATTAGTTGATCAGCACACATAGTAGGAGCATGGTGGGTTTCTAGTTTATCATACTATTTCTTTTTGTCTTTGTCATTGATAAGGTTATTATTCAAATGATTAATTTTATTTATGTTTATGCTTTTAATATCTCCAAGATCAGAAATGAAGCACTCTTTGCATCCGAAATAAAAAATGTTGCTTGCTGTATTCTCTGGTGTTGTTTCAGTGGCGTAACTAAGGGTGGGCATAGGAGGGCACGTGCCCACCCATGAGAATCCACTGCCCAACCAGGTGCCCACCCACTGGCCATGGCTTCACTAAGGTATCTCCATTGACGAAATATGTTCACATATGATAAATGTTTTCCCCAGCAATAATATGCCTCATGATTTAAAAACTCTGAGAAGTGATAGAATATTATCCATAGTGTAATAAAGTGTTATCAGTTTTAGCTTACGTATATCTCATTGCAATACGTTCACTTTTTAGAGATAGATATTCAATTTTCTTTTGCGTGATTGTTTTTATATCCGGAATGAAGAAGAAATGCTAATGAGTATTTACACATGAACTCTAACAACAACAAAATATTTTACATTTGTGTAAATATATGTGTATATATATTTGCATACAAGTATATATATATATATATATATATATGTATATATATATATGGGTGTGTGTGTGTGTGTATATATATCGCTAATTTGCAATGCATATGTGAGTGTATGGTATTATATATAAAAACATGAATGATGTCTTTATATATATATATATATATATATGTATGTATATATATATATATATATATATATTTATATATATATACTGTAAATATATATATATATATATATATATATTTATATATATATATATATATATATGTATATATATAATATATATATATACATAAATATATATATGTATATATATGTATATATATATATGCATATATACATATATATATATATATATATATGTATATACATATATAAATATATATATATATATATATATATATTTATATATATATATATATATATATTTATATATATATATACTGTAAATATATATATATATATATGTATATATATATATATATATATATAGATATATATATATATACATATATATATATATATATATGTATATATACATATATATATATATATATATATGTATATATACATATATAAATATATATATATATATATATATATCAGTTAGAGACGGTGGAGATGGATTGGGCTGGATTGGTGATAGGATATTAGCAGACCCAAGGTATGTTGATGGCGCTGTCATTGTTAGCCGAACACTACAGAATTTGCATTGGTTGATTACCAAAATGCATGAAAGATAAATTTATGAAAAAGATATTGAGAACGGAGTATGCAATGGAAAATGAGATATAATTGGAAGGAGAAAGGATTAATGTGGTAGAATCATTTAAGTATTTTGGAAGTATGATCTTCAATGCAGGGTCTATAGAATTAGAGTTTAGTGAAAGATTGAAAAATCAGACAATAGCTGGACTGAGTAAAATTTGGAAATGAAATCGCTTGATATGACAATGAAACAATCTACAATAGATTTAGTGGATTTGAGAACAAAACCATCCGAAGAATATTGGGATTTGATTGGCAGGACAGGATTAGAAATGAAACTATAAGAGATATTACTCGAGTGCCATATGTGGATATCATGATGAGGGGTAGATGTATATCATTTGGTCATACTCCTCGCACTCCTCAAAAGAGATTAGTGTACCAAACGTTTAGCTGGGCTTCACAAAGCACAAGAAGAGTTGGATGTCCCAGGCCTACATGGCTGAGGACTATGAAACATGAAGTAGGAGATGATGTATGGAAAACTATTGAATTAAAAGCTCAAGATAGAGAAGACGTGAAATCTAACCGAGTCCCTTTACGTCGTCAATAGATGTAAGAGATGATTTTATAAATATATATACATACACACACACACACACACACACACATATATATATATATATATATATATGGCAGTATGTGCGCGTGTGTGTGTGTTTGTATCAACACCATCATCATCCTTTGTCACTAGTCCACTACAGAACAAAGGCCTCAGACATGCCCTTCCACTCACGTCTGTTTATGGTCTTCCTACGCCGGTTTATACCCGCAAATTTTCTTAGTTCATACCCATTCTGTTATTCTTAATGTCCATCTATTATATGTTATTCTCATTATAGATTCTGCCCATGTCCATTTCTTTTGCTTATATCTTGTTAGAATAACCTTTAATTTAGCTAGGTCACGTATCCATGTTGCTATTTCTTCTGCCTCCCATCATCCTTTTTTCCATAGCTCTTAGGGTTGTAACTAGCTCATTTTCTAAGCGTTTAGTAAGGCTACACGTTTTTGATGTGTTTATATACGGTATATGTATATATGTATTGTATCCATGTATGCAAATTTACATATGAATATTACATGGATGAAATCTCACACATTCCCGACTCCCAAGTTTTGGTGTGATTCTAAAATGAATTCAGATTAATCAATCAATCAAGAATTTTGTGCCAAGATATGCCTATGCTTAATTTCGTTACATTTATCCATTGCACCATAATCAATATAATTTTTTTTTCCTGTTTCAACTAAATCACATTCCATTAAGAATTGTTTTGAACTAATTTCAGTGTGCTTACTCTTTCAGAAATTGTTATTTTCTTACTAGATTTACTACAGTCAGCTAATCTTGACTTGGCAAAAGCTGTATAATTAATTTAAACTGTAATACTTCAGGAATAGGAGAATATTGTAAAAGTGAGTCATGTCGCAGTAGTCTGTTGCTTCACATACACTGTATAGCAAGCATTTTTTTATACTTGCAATATATATATATATATATATATATATATATATATATATATATATATATATATATATATATATACATATATATATATATGTGTGTGTGTGTGTGTGTGTATGTGTGTATGTGTGTGTGTGTGTGTGTAATTTGACTTATTCATTTAATATTTGATCAACAGTACCTATTACATAATAGATTTATGAAAGTTATTTTCTTCTTGTATTTCCATGGCTATATTTTACAATTTCTATACGCATAGCTCACTTTATGCTTTTTAGTTTAATATGTGTAATTATACCAATTTTGTTACTACATATGATAATAATGTACCTGAATGTAACAGAATCACAGATACCTGTATAATGACTGATTATCCACCGCTGATCTCAGATTATGCCCCAATACCTTTCTCATACGGTTCCAAAATCCTTCGGCATATATGGGCTCTCTCTGATAGCCTAGTGCCCTTCCATATTTAGTTGTGCCCCCTTGATGCCCACCCACTGACAAACATCTAGCTACGCCACTGTGTTGTTTTACTCAAAATCAAAATCATATATTTTCCTCATTGGGTCAATTGTCAGTTAGGTTTCCTTCAACTACCTTTGTATTATATGTAGTCATTGACTTCGACCTTCACCACCTGCTTGGTAACTTGATTAGTAATGACGTTGGGTTCAGATCCAAAGGCCGGGAATAAAGGCAATGTTTATATTCCCTCTACAATCAACCTTTCTATAGAATCTATAGTATAGATTGACTCAAGGAGAAATCTCTTTTGGGGTTCTTAGAAAATTCATTATGATTTTTTTTTTTTTTGGGATGTCTGTACTTTCAACTACCCACTTTACATTTAAATAGTGATGTTTGGGTCTCATGATGAACCTCATACTTCAGAAAGATGTTCATACCCTTGGTGGTGTCAAAATAGGAAAGCGTGTCAAGAATTTTCTGAGCAGCCTGCTTAGATTGATGATTTAGGTTGGCAGTAGTGTTATTTCCATTTTCAGTTGCCCTGTTGAATTATATTACTATAAGAGTAATAGCATGAGTGTAAGATTACAATTGTTTTGTAGGCTTCAAATAAACATTGCATTAGTACCTGATGAAACTGTAGGAGTATATTCCATCGGCTATTTGATTTTTGAGGGACATGATGATGAAGAGGTGGATTTACCATAAATCAGAAATTTACCCCTACAAAAGAAAAAGATTTTTTTTTTTTTCTAACTATCGGTCGAATCAAGAAGACCGGTTCCTACAGTAGCCCTGGTAGAACTACTGCCTAAAAGTTCTATTTCTAGCTGCAAAAATGGTAATAAGTTCAATATTAGGCGTCTTAGTTGAATATTTTTCACGTTTGCATTGAGGATTTGCTGAACAATATTCGGAACTTCAAACGTGTGAAACATTTTTTCCAAAAAAAGCTTTGATATGGCCAAACTCATAACTCAAATAACATTCCCTAGGTTATGGATAAAATTTATTGACAGTGATGTTCAATTATCTAACCTCAATATAGTCAGGTATGGAAAATATTTGTGAAAAATGTCATTGTTATCCCATTCCTGCCTCTTAACGTTAATAGAAGGGAAATTTTTTAGTGTATCCTCTTCGTAAAACTCAAAGAGATCCTAAAAATATTCCCTTGGCAAGGTTAAAATTGTAGAAAAGGAAAAACTTTCAATAACATATGATTGATTGATTTTAGGTTTTCTGGCATCCTGTCAATAGCATCTGAAGGAGGTGTAGCATCTGAAGGAGTTGAAGTAAAATTACTCAGTAACACTGCTTGAGTTTCATTGTTATCTTTGGCCAGTAGACTATGGCCATAATGTTCTAAGTTTCCTTGTGAAATCTACTAACGTTCTTTTATAAACATTCATAATCTTTGATACATAATGACATCTTTCCCTTTATGAGGAAAGATACCAAAATTGTTCAAGTATTTTACTAAGACCCCTTTCCTTCGGTTAATCATAGAAGGCCAAGCACTAATGTATGTAGTCAAATTCCGAATTAGATACGTTTTAGAAACTAAAATTTCACATGGCATATATTTTTAACAATCTTCACATGTGATGTGTAATCTTACTTTTGGAAGATTTAGTATAAGTAATATAAGCCTCGAAATCTTGGTTTGTCTTTTGAGACCTTTAATATTATTCTTTCAATCTCTCCAAAAGGTCTCAATAAATTGAAAATGTATTTATAATTAACAATGAAGCAATACCAACACAAAATAAAGCTTTTACGTTTTCAATTGTATAGCAGAATTTTACCTCCCCTGGTATCCTGGGGAAGATGGAATAAAATGTCCCATCGTGCAAACAGGTTTTTTTTTTTTTTTTTTTTTTTTTTGTGCTGATATTATCTAAAGGAAGAAAAGATGCTGGCAAAATAGATGACAGAGAAAATTTCTTTGCCGCCAGCAGCAGAGGTTGTCAGTAGTGTCTGGGAACATGAGCGGATCCAGGGATAAGAGAAAATATGTCATATGTTAATCATTTAGAAGGTGGTATAATAATAAAATTGAACAAAACTAATGGCAAAAGAAGTTTCAAGGAAAGATTTTATTAGACTATCTGACACCCTAATAGAGGCCCCATTAGTCTTTCTTGGAATTAATTCCTCTACCAATGACACCAGTGAGAGCAGACTTGAAAACGTCCATTCCATACCTTACCCCAAAGGGATGGTACTCCCAAGATTAGCCCATTAGTGCCCATGGTCCTATTTTTTTTAAACCAAAGGCCTAATTTATCACATTTCAATAATTCCTGCAATTTCAGAAATATCTTTGGTTAGCCATAAAGAATGAAGTCTCTTTCAAATATATCACATACTGTCTGATGCATATTGGAAACACTGATGTCTCAGTTTTTAGTATAAAATGAAAATCTCAAGGATGACGATCGACTCAGTTTCGTCTATCATTCAAGCATTTATTTTCTTTTTTCTAGTAAGTATTACTTATATCTAACCCATATTTGTATAGAGTATATATGAATGCTCTAACTGACTTATAAAGCCAAGAAAATGTATGAAAGTAATGTTGCTCAAATATACCATGCTCTGTAAGTTTGGTCCTAAAATAAGGAACATGCAAACTCTAAACTCCATTTTAGCCATTTTCTATGGATGTTGCAAATGAAGAGAAAAGGTTTGCTATATGTACAAAGATCCAAAAATATATTTTCATTTATTATATATAGTCTATTTATATTTTCAGATACTCTCCTTTGGCTTTCAACCATTCAGTCAAGTCATTCTTTTCTCTTCATGATGCAGTGAATTATGTAGAAGAAAATGACTCTCCTAGCGACGAAAATTTTATTGATATAGTTGAGGTTCCACCAACAGTAAATTAACTAACTGATGAAGAAGACTTTGATTATGAGGTCTTAGATAACGAGAACAGAGATCCGACCTTCATCTTGCAGTGTGTGCTAGAGAGTGCTGAACTTCATCAGTATGATATTGAAGAAGAACCAACATAACCAAAAAGAAAAAGAAAGGAAAGCTCAGATTTTTCTTGGAAAAAGACGGAACCTTTATTTTTCGAGAGTTGCATCACCAAGTACTGATGGAGCAGATGAAAAAAGGAAATTGTTGAAAGATGAAGTATGTTGAGGGAGCCCAGTTGAGATTTTTCAAATTTTTCTTGACGAGGATTTACTCAGTGAGATATGCAACGAATATCTCACTTATGCCGCACAGAAAAATGAGGATGATTTTAGTCTCTCATTAAACTGCTCTAGAAATTTCTTTGGAATTCTCCTTGTTTCAGGAAACCACAGACCACCAAGTGAACGGTATTATTGGAGTCTGGATGAAGACCTTAAAACTCAGATTATTCGGAAAACAATGCCAAGAAACCGATCACTAAACATCATAATTTTTTTTTTTTTTTTTTATATATAATGAAACTGTAGAAGGCTGCAAAGATGATAAAGGATTAAAAATTAGACCTCTAGCTAATGCGCTGAACCAGAAATTCCAGCAGTTTGGAATATTCTCTGAGCAACTATTAATAGATGAACAAATAGTGAGATACTATGGAAGATGTTCTCTAAAGCAATTTACAAGAGTAAAACCAATTAGATTTGATTTCAAACATTTGGTGCTCTGTTTTGCAACCAGTGGCGAATGTTTTGAAATGGATCAAGGAGTACAAAAATAAATTACCTCATGCACCAGCCACAATGAAAATCTAGGTTGAAGAGTGGTTTTATCAATGATCAGCCATCTAGGTAACCCAAATGATCATGAAACTTATGCTGATAAATTTTTCTGAAGTTATAACCTATTTGTACAACTGAAATCCTTAGGAATCAAAATCACAGGTTCTGTACGTGCAAACAGCACATCAGAATGCCCCCTCAAGGATGACAGGTCGTCGAAAAAGGATAATCGTGGATGGTTTGACTACAAATTCGAAGAAAAGGAAAAACTCTATTTTAAAATGGTACAACATCATTTCCACAATTGCTAGTAACCATCCCTCTTCCAAACCCGTTGGAACTGCAAAAAGATGGTCAACCAGTCATGGAAAGGAAATACTTGCTCCTCAACCAATTCAAGATTTAAATAATTTATTGACATGAAAAGATACATCAAATGGAATGCATAAGCATGCTTATGCAACCCCTTTCAAGTAAGACAATTCAAATGGTATTATTATCTATTCTATGTAAACTTAGGAAACTTTTTAACAATCTTATCATTAACAGTATTATTGAAAAAATAAAAAATCATTTGAACAACACTAGTTATACAGTGTATTTCGTTTTCAAAGTTCCAAAAGTTCAAAACACTCCAATATGTAATGCTCTAAAGTGTGTGAGAAAGCCTCCCCACACAATCTACAAGACTTGCCATTATCATCAATATATTTCCAACAATAATTGTAACCTAATCTTAGCCTCATATTAAAAGTATCTATTTTTGATAAAACCTTGGCATATGTTATATGGGTGTTTTCACTCACAAACAGGTGATGCCCCAAGCTAGCACTACCTTAATCTTGAATCCTAACCGCATTTTCGGCTTCCCAAGAAATTTGCCTGTGCTTTATTCCTTTTTTAATTCTACTTAGACTCATAATGCCCTCAATATCTACCGTATGTCTTTGCGTTGCCTGTTTAGCCAAAAGGTCAGCAGCTTCATTCAAAGAAAAGCCAATATGAGAGGGAACCCAGAAAAATGTAACAAAAAATCCACTCTCTTTGTATTGACTAACTAAGTTCTTACAACGAATAATAACATCATTATCAGTATGTGTTTTACTGTTCAGGGCAAATGAAGCACTCTGCGAGCCAAGTAAAACTAACACATTTTCGCCTCTACTTACCACCACTCTCAAACCCTCATGGATGGCATACAATTCTGTTGTCGTAGAGGAATTATTACTTTCAATTCTTCTAGAAATGATCTCATCTAAACAAATATCATTGCCATAATATTCCTTGATGATTACTCAACAACCAGCTTTATTAGCAATAACAGAACCAACATGATATATATGTATGACATTATATTTTACTAAGAAAAAATGTCTATATTCTAGTGTTTTATATTCATTTTTCTTATAATTCAGTTTAGGGATAGTAATGTCTAATCTACTACATTGCCAAGGTTTAGGACGAACTACATTTCCTATTTTGACACAGTACTTAACAACATCATATTCAAGCAATATTCTATACAGCTTCCTTAAATGACCAATAGGTCTAATTAAGGAACTGCGAATACCAGAATCGTGTCAATACCAAATTTCAAAACTTTTTTTCCTCTCCTTATACTTCTAACTGTAGCGACTGAAACTATTTCATGAATCCTGTCTATGACACTTGGAAGGTTCAACTCTAACCTCATGATCTCAATACGAGTGCTCATTGGACAACCTAGTAAAATAAGCATGGCTCGATTTTGAGTAATTTCTAATTTTTTTTTCGGCTATTGCTGAGTAACATATAAGCACAGGAGCTGTATAATCAATAGTGAAGCTAATAGTACTTATATACATCGTTCGTAAAACTGTGATACCTACACCACTGCCTCCGTTGCCCAATACTTGCAAAGGTCTTAGTCTCGATATGGAAGTATTTCTAACATAATTAAGCTCATCCTTGCTCCCTCAGCCATTTCTCATATTAGAGTACAACAAGTATATGGGAGGAGTGTACCACTTCGACTGGGTTATTCAGAAGCATCCCATCACCGGTAGATCTAAGAAGTGGTACTTTAGTCTATTTACAAGTTTCCTTGATACTCTAATGGTAAATTCCTTGATTATAAATTGTTTTACAAATGGAAATATTATGACAAGGATAGATTTCAAAAGGTCAACTACAAAAGCATATGAGCTATTATCCTCAAATTCTGATCCCAAAAATTCTGGACGGCCAAGGGTATTTTCTTCAAAAGTAATATCAGAAATGAGATTTTCTACAACTGGACATATTCCTGATCGAACAGAGGGATGGAAGCAAAGAAAATGTGCATTTTGCTAAAAGAAATTTTCTAAGCAATGCAAAAAATGTAATGTTGGTCTTCATATTGATGAATGTTTCAACCAATAGCATTCAAAGTAATCTGTAAATGAGCTAGTTGAGAAAAAAATAAGTGTTATGCATTATATTTGTCTCAACAAATAAACAAAATAAATTTCAATTTTCATTTACCTTTCGGTAGTCGATAATTTACTATAGATTTTTTTTTCTAACAAAGGTATTTATGTGCCTATGACCATACAAAAAATATTTCTTTTTTATTAAATTAATGCTATGATTTTTTTTGTATGTTGAGTATTAAATAACTCTTTATATATTAAAAAAAATTTTGGGAAAAAAAAGCACTAATCAATGTAAGTCAACCCGCTTGCTGGGACTGACAGCTATACAAATACAAAAACATACCCCATTTGATCATTGTGTCAGAAAAAAAAAAAAAAAAAAAAACAGAAAGAATGATGAAAGTCCTACCAGGGAAAGCAGCCCATCCCTGGAATCCATGGGTCAGTTTCTTAAAGAGATAGTCAAAAGTATGGGATAATTTATATTTCAGAGATACAAACATCACAGGGTAGTTGGCATAACTAAGACAATTCTCCCAATTTACTTTAGAAATAATCCCAATCCCAGCAACGGCAAACGCTCCCAATATTCTGGACACTGGAGATAATTTGAGAGGTTGGACAGCAATTTTAAAGGCAGTTGATGAAATAAGATTATATGGTTATAAACCCCCCCCCCTCTCTCTCTCTCTCTCTCTCTCTCTCTCTCTCTCTCTCTCTCTCTCTCTCTCTCTTGATTTTCTTTACACGTATTTCGATTGTTTACTTGATCTTAAAATGAGCTCAACTTCTCGAAGGTTTCGTTGGCTTCTAGAGTACACATCAGACATGAGCTTCTAAAATTACGTAAAAAAACATTTGAGAGCCCATGCCATTGCATCATACTTGCTAATGTTTTCCTAGAAAAAAAAATATAATATTAGGAAATGTGCTTGAGAAATCTTAAGGTCAATGTGAGGGAAAAGATACTTTCAAGTTCTGGATATTGATATCCCATGCTGATGCCAAGTAATTGTCATTGATAACAGTCGGAGGATGAAGATGAAACCTAGAATGTACTGGAGAGGTGAAGTTAGAGAGATACTGGAAAAGAAGAAACTATTTATCCAAGAAACATGTAGGATAAGAGGTGGATAGAAGTGTTTCAAGGGAGTTCAATATGCTACTGTGTAGGTGAACAAACTGACTAACCGGGTTTAGCCTATTTAAACTGGGGACTTATCTACGATTCATACTTTAAAGTTTGAATGTCAATGTGACCCTTTGTTTTTTTGTTTTTTTCTTGCCATACCATGTTCCGGGAAATAACGTGATATTAGTAAAATTATCGTATAAACTTTTTATTGGACATTTTCCCCTAAATAGGAGTGACCCAAAAGAAATATAATACAAACGATACCACAATAATCATCCTTAAACAACTGAATCACAAATGAACATCTGTTGAGTAAAACTTCAAGATATAAGAAATTCCTGCACATGCACATAATGGTTTTCGCAATGTCTGGTTCCCTACCAGAACATACACAGACACGGTTTCATTCCTGATCTTTCTGGTATTATGTTCTTCCAGGATTTCTAGGTACTTCATTGTAAGACTATGTTAAGACCAATAATCCTGACAGTAATGAAGTTTCACTAATTCTCTAACAATTAGTGTTAATTTTTTATGTTACTATTCGTTTCCTTCTCTGTTACTTTTATTGTTATAGCAGCTATTGCTTCAGTTTATTATTGTAAGTTTAAATTTTGCTTGCAAGTTATGACTGACTAAATACAGAGGATATTTGGGGCTTCCTGGCAGATATAAT
>NC_090744.1:80302017-80307017 GCF_036898095.1 Palaemon carinicauda | reverse complement strand
TACGGAGGAATTGTGATTAACTTTTATCATTCTCCCTGACCAAGTAGTAAGTCACTGTCCATACAAGTTTTCCAGACTAGGTTTCGACTCCCAGCCGGTCATAAGCTCATATCTTGGTGATTTCACCTGGGGCTCTGAGCCCGAGATCTTTAAGAGAATCTAGACATTAATGTATCAACAAATATATGGCTTATTTGAATATGAAAAACACGTCTACTTACCAAAATTTGTTCTGTTCCGGGTCTTCCTATGGCATCTTATATGGTTTACCCCAAAATTCACAAGCCTAATGTTCCCCTGGGACGTATCTTATCGTCCTTTAACACCCCTAATTACAAACTAGTTAAGTTTCTCGTTCCCTTGCTAAAACCTCTGACAAAAAAACAAATTTTCACTAAATAACTCCTATGCATTTAAAGAGGACTCAGGACTCGGATCTTTTCATGACGAGTCATGATGTTGAGACTTTATTTACTAATGTACCTGTGGAAGAGACAATCGATATTTTTCAAACAAATTATTTTCTGAGCCTAATACCACTTTTAAATACATTTTAGTTGCACGTCTTTTAAAAAACTTTTGGAACTGGCGGTGCTGGACACCTCTTTCATTTTTAATGGCCATTTGTACAGACAATTCGATGGCTATGGGTTCCCCTTTGTGACCCACCTTTGCTAATATTTTCATGTACTTCCTGGGAGGAGATCATGCTGGAAAATTGCCCCACAAGATATCATCCACTGTTTTATGTAAAGCCTGTTCACACGATCGAGCATGCCCGACGCTAACAGTGATACCCGACCACAATAGTTAGTAAGAATGAGGGTTAATGACGTCAAAAGCGGGAAAACCACAGACAGAGATAGGGCATCATACAGTGTTGCCAGATCCCTGCCTTTAGTTTTCTCGCTTCTGACGTCATCAACCCTCATTTTCAATAACTATTGTGGCCTGGTATCAGTGTTTGCCCGTCGGACATGATCGATCGTGTGCACAGTGCTTTAGATATGTTGATGACACCTTTGCCCTATTCAGAGATGAGTTCAGCGCTGACGCCTTCCTTAACTTTGTAAACTAGCAACATGAAAATATAACGTTCACATTAGAGAAGGAGGAAGGTAATTAACTTCCCTCTTTAGATGTGTTGGTCTCTAGAAATAGAGAAGGTTTTAGTACCATGATTTTTAGAAAAAAGACTTTTACTGGATTAGGTTCGAAGTTTTATAGCTCTTGTTTTTTATAATCTTAAAGCTAATTCTATTTTTACTCTTCTCCACTGACCATTCCTTTTGACCTCTAGCTGGGAATCTTTCCATACTGAAATTATTTATCTATCCGAATATTTTAAGAAAAACTGCTTTCCCACCAAAATATTTCTTAAAATACTAAGTAGATTATTGAATGACAAGATGGCTCAAACTCCAAGATCACTTACATTTCCTAAACTAAAATTCTATGCCAGTTTGCCTTTTCTCCATGAAGATTTCCTCAAAAGAAAGTTTGCAGATATTATCCAACAACACTTCCCAGCTGTGAAAGGTAAACTCATCCCCAAGAACTCTCTCACTATTGGCTCGAAATCACACAAAGACAAGAGCTTTTGACCGGCCAGGAATCGAACCCTGGTCGACAAGCTTGTATAGACAGTGACTAAACCACTTGGCCACGAACAAAGATAAAAGTCAATGACAATTCTTCTGTACTCATACCTGTCGAATTCAGGTGTTTTGTACTTAGAATTGAAATCAACCCATCTTCACCATCGTAGCTAATTGGTAGTTTGTTACTTGGCATTCTTAACGACCTCGGGATCAGAGCCCAAGGTCGTTAAGAGAATCCAGACATTAATGTATCAAAAATATATATGTCTTATTTGAATGAGAAAAACACGTCTAAATGTGCAAAATTTATCATTAATCGAATGCCAAGTAACAAACTACCAATTAGCTACGATGGTGAAGATGGGTTGATTTAAATTCTAAGTACAAAACACCTGAATTCGACAGGTATAAGTACAGAAGAATTGTCATTGACTTTTATCTTTCTTCGTGGGCAAGTAGTTTAGTCACCTTCTATACAAGCTTGCCAGACCATGGTTTGATTCCTGGCCAGTCACAAGCTCTTGTCTTTGTGTGATTTCACCTGGATCACTGATCCCAAGGTCGTTAAGAGAATTCAGACATTAATGTATCAAAAATATATATGGGTTATTTGAATGAGAAAAACACGTCTTAATGTGTAAAACTTATTATTAATCGAATGCCAAGTAACAAACTACCAATTAGCTACGATGGTGAAGATGGGTTGATTTCAATTCTAAGTACAAAACACCTGAATTCAACAGGTATATGTACAAAAGAATTGTCATTGACTTTTATCTTTCTTCGTGGCCAAGTGGTAAGTCACTGTTGATACAAGTTTGCTGGACCAGGGTTCGACTCCTGGCTGGTCCCAAGCTCTTGTCTTTGTGTGATTTCTCCTTGGGTTCTGATCCCGAGGACGGTAAAAGAATCCAGACATTAAGGTATAAAAAATATATGGATTATTTGAGTATGGAAAACATGTGTAAATGTGCAAAATATATCATTAATCAAATGCTAACACACAAAGTAACAATTAGATACGATGGTGAGGATGGGTTGATTTCATTTCTAAGTACAAAAACCTGATTTCAACAGGTATAAGTACGGAGGAATTGTCATTAACTTTTATCATTCTCCCTGACCAATTAGTAAGTCACTGTCCATACAAGTTTTCCAGACTAGGTTTCGACTCCCAGCCGGTCATAAGCTCATATCTTGGTGATTTCACCTGGGGCTCTGAGCCCGAGATCTTTAAGAGAATCTAGACATTAATGTATCAACAAATATATGGCTTATTTGAATATGAAAAACACGTCTACCTACCAAAATTTGTTCTGTTCCGGGTCTTCTTATGGCATCTTATATGGTTTACCCAAAATTCACAAGCCTAATGTTCCCCTGGGACGTATCTTATCGTCCTTTAACACCCCTAATTACAAACTAGTTAAGTTTCTCGTTCCCTTGCTAAATCCTCTGACAAAAAAACAAATTTTCACTAAATAACTCCTATGCATTTAAAGAGGACTCAGGACTCGGATCTTTTCATGACGAGTCATGATGTTGAGACTTTATTTACTAATGTACCTGTGGAAGAGACAATCGATATTTTTTCAAACAAATTATTTTCTGAGCCTAATACCACTTTTAAATACATTTTAGTTGCACGTCTTTTAAAAAACTTTTGGAACTGGTGGTGCTGGACACCTCTTTCATTTTTAATGGCCATTTGTACAGACAATTCGATGGCTATGGGTTCCCTTTTGTGAACCACCTTTGCTAATATTTTCATGTACTTCCTGGGAGGAGATCATGCTGGAAAATTGTCCCACAAGATATCATCCACTGTTTTATGTAAAGCCCTGTTCCCACGATCGAGCATGCCCGACGGGCTAACAGTGATACCCGACCACAATAGTTAGTAAGAATGAGGGTTAATGACGTCAAAAGCGGGAAAACCACAGACAGAGATAGGGCATCATACAGTGTTGCCAGATCCCTGCCTTTAGTTTTCTCGCTTCTGACGTCATCAACCCTCATTTTCAATAACTATTGTGGCCTGGTATCAGTGTTTGCCCGTCGGACATGATCGATCGTGTGCACAGTGCTTTAGATATGTTGATGACACCTTTGCCCTATTCAGAGATGAGTTCAGCGCTGACGCCTTCCTTAACTTTGTAAACTAGCAACATGAAAATATAACGTTCACATAAGAAAAGGAGGAAGGTAATTAACTTCCCTCTTTAGATGTGTTGGTCTCTAGAAATAGAGAAGGTTTTAGTACCATAATTTTTAGAAAAAAGACTTTTACTGGATTAGGTTCGAAGTTTTATAGCTCTTGTTTTTTATAATCTTAAAGCTAATTCTATTTTCACTCTTCTCCACTGACCATTTCTTTTGACCTCTAGCTGGGAATCTTTCCATACTGAAATTATTTATCTATCCGAATATTTTAAGAAAAACTGCTTTCCCACCAAAATATTTCTTAAAATACTAAGTAGATTATTGAATGACAAGATGGCTCAAACTCCAAGATCACTTACATTTCCTAAACTAAAATTCTATGCGAGTTTGCCTTTTCTCCATGAAGATTTCCTCAAAAGAAAGTTTGCAGATATTATCCAACAACACTTCCCAGCTGTGAAAGGTAAACTCATCCCTAAGAACTCTCTCACTATTGGCTCGAAATCACACAAAGACAAGAGCTTTTGACCGGCCAGGAATCGAACCCTGGTCGGCAAGCTTGTATAGACAGTGACTAAACCACTTGGCCACGAACAAAGATAAAAGTCAATGACAATTCTTCTGTACTCATACCTGTCGAATTCAGGTGTTTTGTACTTAGAATTGAAATCAACCCATCTTCACCATCGTAGCTAATTGGTAGTTTGTTACTTGGCATTCTTAACGACCTCAGGATCAGAGCCCGAGGTCGTTAAGAGAATCCAGACATTAATGTATCAAAAATATATATGTCTTATTTGAATGAGAAAAACACGTCTAAATGTGCAAAATTTATCATTAATCGAATGCCAAGTAACAAACTACCAATTAGCTACGATGGTGAAGATAGGTTGATTTCAATTCTAAGTACAAAACACCTGAATTCGACAGGTATAAGTACAGAAGAATTGTCATTGACTTTTATCTTTCTTCGTGGGCAAGTAGTTTAGTCACCTTCTATACAAGCTTGCCAGACCATGGTTTGATTCCTGGCCAGTCACAAGCTCTTGTCTTTGTGTGATTTCACCTGGATCACTGATCCCAAGGTCGTTAAGAGAATTCAGACATTAATGTATCAAAAATATATATGGGTTATTTGAATATGAAAAAGGCGTCTAAATGTGTAAAACTTATTATTAATCGAATGCCAAGTAACAAACTACCAATTAGCTACGATGGTGAAGATGGGTTGATTTC
>NC_090744.1:80297017-80299517 GCF_036898095.1 Palaemon carinicauda | reverse complement strand
GGGTAGCCAACATCAAACAAATGAGAAACAGGGAACATTTATTCTCTACGCTCCTCCCAGCCTGATGAGGGACTCAACCAAGTTCGGCTGGTACTACTAGGGTGCCACAGCCCGCCCTCCCCTGTTATCCACCACAGATGAAGTTTCATAACGCTGAATCCTTTACTGCTACTACCTCTGCTGTCATCCAAGGCTACCGGAGGGAGCAGCAGGGCCTAATGCAAGTGCGTCACAATCGCTCGCCATCCATTCTTATTTTCAGCACGCTCTCTTGCCTCTGTCACATCTATCATCCTATTCCCAAGAGCTTTCTTCTCTCCATCCATTTGCCCAAACTTGACCTTCTTCTTGTCCTTGTCCCATCATTTCACACATTCATCACCTTCCTTAGGAGACAGCCATTTTCCATTCTCTCAATATGGCCAAACCACTTCAACACATTCATATTCACTCTAGCTGATAACTCATTTCTTACACCCATACTCACCCTCACTAACTCATTCCTAACCCAGCCATTACTCCTCAGACACTTCATCTCAAACACATTCAATTTCTCTCTCTTCGTCACTTTCATTCCCCACGAATCCGATCCATACACCGTAGCGGGTGCAACCACTTTCTCATACAGATCTCTCTTTACATTCATGCCCAACTCTCTATTCTTTACCACTTCCTTCACTGCCCCCAACACTTTATATTCTTCATTCACTCTCTAACGTACATCTACTTCCATTCCACCATTTGCTGCAAGAAAAGACCACAAGTACTTCATCTGGTCCACCTCCTCAAGTAAGTCTCCATTCAACATGACATTCAACTTAGCACCACCTTCCCTTCTCGTACATCTCATAACCTTCCTCTTACTCACATTAGCTCTCAACTTTCCTCTCTCACATACCCTTCCAAATTCGGTCACCAATCGGCCAAGCTTCCCCTTCCGAGTCTGCAACGAGTACAGTATCATCCGCAATGAACCATTGATTTACTTCCATTCATGATCATTCTCGTCTATCAGTTTCAATCCTCGCCCAAGCACTCGAGCATTTACCTCTCTCATCACTCCATCAACATATAAGTTAAACAACCATTGTCACATCACACATCCCTGTCTCAGCCCCACTCTCACCGGAAACCAATCGCTCACTTCATTTCCTATCCTAACACACGCTTTACCACCTTTGTAGAAACTTTTCACTGCTTGCTACAACCTTCCAAAAATTCCATAAAACCTCATCATATTCCACATCTATTCCGCATCAAATCTATCATACGCTTTCGCCAGATCCTTAAACGCAACATACAGTACACCTCCTTACCTTTTGCTTAATATTTCTGGCATATCTGCCCAACTGTAAAAATCTGATCCATACATCCCCTACCTCTTCTAAAACCACCCTGTACTTCCAAGATTGCATTCTCTTTCATCCTTAATCCTATTAATCGATACTCTACCATACACTTTTCTAACCAAAATCAACAAACTAATACCCCTTGAATTACAACGCTCATACACATCTCTCTTACCCTTATATAGTGGTACAATACCTGCACAAACCCAATCTATAGGTACCATTGACAACATAAAACACATATCAAACAATCTCACTAACCATTCAAGTACAGTTAAACTCCCTTCCTTCAACATCTCAGCTCTCACACCATCCATACCAGGTGCTTTTCCTACTCTCATTTCATATAGTACTCTCCTCACTTCCTCTCTTGTAATCTCTCACTCATTTTCATATCCCATCGCTGGCACCTCAACACCTGCAACAGCAGTTATATCTGCCTCCGTATTATCCTCAATATTGTGTAAACTTTCAAAATATTCTGCCCACATTTTCCTTGCCTCCTCTCCTTTTGAATTAACAAACTTTCATTTTTATCTTTCACTGTCGCTTTAATTCTCGAACAAGCCTTCCTTACTCTCTTCACTTTTTTCCAATACTTCTTATTATCTACATATGAATGACCCAATCCCTGACCTCACCTCAGGTCAGCCACTCTCTTTGCCTCACTTACCTTGCTCTTTACTTCCACATTTTTCTCTCTATATCTTTCATACTTCTTTACACTATTACTCTGCAGCCATTCTTCAAATACCCCTCTTTTTTTTCTTCCACTTTTACCTTCACTCCTTCATTCCACCATTCACTACCCTTCCTCAAGCAGCCTCAACCAAACTTCTTGCCGCACACATCACATGCAATCCCAATAAAAAAAATTTTTACTTACTTCAACTCCTTAAAATTACCAGTTCCTCTTACTTAAACTCTGTCCTATCCCATTTTCAACCGCTCTTGATATTCACTTTTTACCTGCGGTTTTATCAACTCTTCAACCTTCACAAACTCCCTTATATATCCCCCCATTCTATTCCTCCACTATTTTGTTATAACTAGTTTTCCTTCCACCAAAAAATTATCACACATGCCGTAAGCCATACCCCTAAACACGTGCACGTCTTTCAATCTTCTGAACATTCTTTTAGTTATCAAGA
>NC_090744.1:80267017-80282017 GCF_036898095.1 Palaemon carinicauda | reverse complement strand
TGAGGATAAGGGGCTTCCATCACAAGATGAACCTCGTATTCCTTACACAGTTGAAAGTCTCTTTCCCGTTGAAGATGATGTAAATGAAGAACCGGGAAATCTTAAGGAAATCAATATAGCGGTTTCAGTGCATAGGGATGATGAATCAGTGGATGGTGCTACTGAAGAACGTGACATGGATATAGAGGTAAATAAAGTCAGTGATATTGAAGACGATTTGAAAAATTATGATAAAGGCTCAGACGTGATGCCAAAAGGCCAGTGGAACATAGATTTAGATACAGTAGGTAAATTAAAGTTAATTAGAGGAAAATCCAATAAAGAAAAAAGGAAGGAAGAAAAAATGAATGGAAAAGATAGGTTGTCAAAGAAAAAGAAAAAGTAATTGTTTCAGTGTTCGTTGTTGTAATGGCTCTTTCTGTTGCCACTTTAAATATTAATGGCTTAAATGAGGTAATTAAACAAATGAAAGTTGTGTCCCTTATCATGTACTATAAAATTGATATTCTGTTGATTCAAGAACATAACGTAAAAGATATTTCAGGGTTGAGTTATCTCGCTAATTTTATGTGTATAGTGTTCAATCCATCAATCAATTTAAAAGGAGGTACAATGATTTGTATAAATAATAAAACAAATGTTAAACTTTTAACCAAGGAGATGGATACTAACGGTAGAATTGTTGGTGTAAGGGTATGTTACAATAACTGCATTATACCTATTATAAATGTGTATGCTCCATCTGGTGCCAGTAAATTTGCTGAAAGGGAAGACTTTTTCAGGAATGAAATATTGTATTACCTGCGACATAATATTGATTATCTTATTTTTGGAGGTGATTTCAACTGTATAACATGCACAAGAGATTGCAGTAATAATAACAAAGCCTTATTGTCTAAGTCTATGAGTACTCTCGTGAAAAACCTTGCTCTGAGAGATAATTACAAATTCACAAACAGGATATTAGAATACACTTATATACGGGAAAACTATGGATCCAGAATAGACAGGATTTATACGGTAAAATTATTTGATAATATAACATCTGTAGA
This sequence comes from Palaemon carinicauda, assembly GCF_036898095.1. Lineage (NCBI taxonomy): Eukaryota > Metazoa > Arthropoda > Malacostraca > Decapoda > Palaemonidae > Palaemon > Palaemon carinicauda. Next base: position 80,280,965 of record NC_090744.1, on the reverse strand, counting down.
CACCATTCCAATAAGTTTTTCAGATCATAGTATGGTTGTTTTGAAATTAAACATAAACACACAAAAAATTGGCACAGGGTATTGGAAGTTGAATGTTAAAGTTTTAGATTCTGATGAAATTGAAGAAAATTTTTTACATGTATGGAAGTTTATAAAGCAGAAAAAGGGTACATTTGATAACATACTCTTATGGTGGGACTGGGCAAAATCACAATGTAAAAAATTCTTTGTCAAATTATGTAAAAAAAATTCTCAAGAAAAGTATGGATTGCTGAACTTATTACAAACAAGATTGCGTCAACTTTATGATATTAACTATAAAACTAGTGTAAATTATGAAAATATTAAGATTCTTAAGACTAGGATTTGTGACATCCAGAATGAGATATTAGAGGGTATAAAGATAAGAGCCAAACTAAATGATCGTACAACTGGGGAAAAAATATCTGCACATCTACTTGGTGCTGAGAAAAAGAAAAATCATACACGCATTACTAACATAAAACAAGCAGATGGTTCCATTGTAGAAAGCACAGAGGGAATTTCTGTTTTTATAAAGGAGCACTTTGAAAAATTGTTTAGTAAGGTAACTGGTCAGGTAAAAAGTCAAGATTATTTTCTTAACCTATGCCATTCTGTCCTAAACCAGGAAGATGTAAGTTTTTTAAGTAGAGAATTAGAGGAAATTGAGGTTTTCGATGCTATCAAGAGTATGTGTAAAGGAAGATCACCAGGGTATGATGGACTTCCTATAGAATTCTACAAAAAGTTTTGGTCTGTAATAAAGTCTGACGTTATGGAAGTGTTCAAATCCATTGTGACTGAGAAATATATGTCAGATAGTCAAAATTTTGGTGTAATAAAATTATTAGCTAAAATAGGAGATCTATCTTTGGTGGAGAACTGGAGACCTATATCCCTTTTGAATGTTGACTATAAAATCTTTGCTAAGGTTTTAGCAAACAGATTGAGATGTGTTATTGGGAAGATTATCTCCCCAGAACAATATTGTGCAGTGAAGGAAAGGTCGATTGTGAATTGTAATAATACGATTCGAGATGTAATTTTTCATACAAAACAAAAGAGTGAAGACTTAGCAATTCTAAGCTTAGACTGGTCTAAGGCTTTTGATAGAGTTAATATGGATTTTGTTTTTAAAGTGATGAAGAAATTTGGTCTACCAGATGAATTTGTGGCTCTAGTTAGAATACTGTACAAAGATTGTGTAAGTAGTATCTTGGTAAATGGGTTTATGAGTTCAACTTTTTGTATTAAAAGGTCAGTAAGACAAGGCTGCCCTATGTCAATGCTGTTATATTGTATATTTCAAGAACCTTTGTATAGAGCAATAAAGAGCAATAACAAGATAATAGGGCCTAGCCTTCCAAACAATGTAAATATATGCCTGCAAGGTTATGCAGATGACTCATCCGTGATCTTGTCAACTGATAATTCAGTTAGAGAGTGTTATAAAGAAGTACAATGGTTTGAACTTGCGACAGGTGCACAGCTAAACAAGGACAAAACTAGTATAATTGGGTTTGGGAAATGGGGAAAACCGAAAAATTTGGCCTATCAGTTGGTTGAAAACTGTTGAAAGTATCAAAATTCTTGGTATAATTTATTATAGTGATTTTGAGGTTACATGTGAAGAAAATTGGTCTCGCCTTACTCAAAATATTAAAATATCCATAGATATGCTAAGTCAAAGACAATTATCTATTTTCCAAAGAGCTATTATTGTTAATTCACTAGTTTTGTCCAAAGTTTGGTATATATCACACACTTTGCCTCCTTTGAAAAAGTACATTGCTCAAATAAATATGCATGTATTCCGATATATATGGCAGGGAACTTACCATCCTGTGGGTAGAGATACTCTTTGTTTGTCGAAAGAGAAAGGTGGATTGGGTATTATAAATGTTTATTTTAAGTCCTTGGCGATTTTCAGTTCAACAGCTCTTAATGATATTAGAAAGGATATTGGTTTAAGTAATTTCTATTGCAAGATGAGAATTAGTTTTTTGTTGGACTTGAAGGAAATAAATGAGGTTTCATTTGTGTCAACATCATTTTATTCAGTTGCAATTAATGTAATCAGAAAAATTTATCACCATGCAAAATTTCCTAACTTAAGTTCTAAAGATTGTTATAATTTCATAAGGCCAGAGATTGTCCCAAAAATTGAAGGGAGTTATCCATTTTTGGACTGGAAAATGGTATGGGACAGCATAAACAAACCTTTCATTGGCATCATGGAGAGAGAGTTTGCCTTTAAATACGCTCATGAAACTTTGGCGACAAATAATCGTCTGAAAATGTTAAATATCAGAGAGAGTGATAAATGTGATCATTGCGATGATGTTGAATATAGTGTGCATATATTTTACTTTTGCAGGCACATCCAGACAATATTGATGTATGTCAAAAATGTATTATTTCATACTTGTGACATAAACAGGGACAATTTTTTAAACACATTAATGTTCAATTACAAATATAGGACGAAAAAGGATTATAATAGCGCCACTGTATTGATAGTTGGTTATTTATATGCTGTTTGGGTAAGTAAGAAGAAACGATATACGAAAGAGGAAACAGATGCCTTTCTTAAAAGTAAATTTCAATATGATCGGTGGCTTCTGAAAAATATCTATAAAGAAAGAATGTATAAAATGTTCACCAAAAAGTATATAAATTTTTGTTTTTGAGTGACTGAAAATTAAAATCAAGATGTGTGATGTTGTATATTGTTAAATTAGATGGGTTTGTTTATAGAAAAATGCAATTAAATATGTTTATACTGTAAATAATGTAATTGTAAAGAATATGTAATTTAACTTTTTAATAAAAAGAAAAAAAAAATATATATCTTAGACACAAATTTAATTGCTCGTAGAACATTAACGAAGAATTGGCGTAATAAAGACACACGAAGTACTAAAAAAAAAAAAAAAAAAAAAAAAAAAAGTTCCTCCTGGTCATCTCACATTGATGGTCTCCTTGTAGCAATATGGCAGGGTGGTAGAAGGAAGTTCACATTAGGACTATCATCTCTGAGTTTAAATCCTCTAGAAAGGACGGTAACAATTGAATTCAGTTACTAGTGAGTTGTCTTTAATATTTTGGTGGCACTCCTCTTTGCCAGCTACATATGTGACTAAGGAGTAGTTTAATGGAGCCACATAGCTCACGCATAAATAAAGATATTCCTACAAAAGGTGTCCAAAACATTATCTTGATATAAGTGTCTACACATGAAAAAAATAAATTAACAATAAATTAATCATATAAACCTGTAAACTTAGGACTCCCCAAGAAGAGATATATGTCGAAGCCTCAGTACAACGCATGAGAACTTCAGTATTTGCCAACGAACATCATAGAAACTGCGTAGATATTTGTGTAATGTATACCGCTTCCGGATAACGATTCTCTCACTAAAGTGGTGAAGTGTACTCATTTACCTGGATAGGCTTAACAAAGAATTCTCCTAGGTTTCTCAGCTTGAGTTTAGCTGTTAAGGCCAAAATACTTTCAAACCTACCTGAATTTATCAGCTAAAGACTGACAACGACATTTCATTCCTTGAGTTGGAAAAAGAAGGCACTGTGAAGAGGTGTCATAAGGCATGAATACATAGTCAGCATAAATGCTAATGACCTAAAACTTGTCTCCTAAATTATGCATGATATTGCCTTTATAGGCACAAGATTATAGTTCAAGGAAAAGTAAAAAATACATTGCTGTATCTAAGATACGGACACTGGCACATACTGGACTACATCACAGCCAAAAGAAGCCACGCTAATGGACAAATCATTAACTAGTGTGATCTATCTTCATGTCCATATTTGGACATTAAATCTGCGAGTAAGTCGTAAAAAAGACATTACACTGTACAGGCATGAAAAATAGCAGGAAATAATGGATACTTTCTGCTCCCAAATTACCGAGTGTATTTCTTCCTTAACTGATATGCTTGAGGAAGATCAAGAAACTGAGAGAAGAATATTCTGTTGAGTGATGCAAGAGGCAGCAGATGCAAGAACTCTGGCACCATATACCAATTACTAAACATAAGTGGTAAGCTTCCGACACATATCATGCAAACACTCACACAAACTGGCCAAAAGATGGAGGCAGAACATCAAATACTATGCTACAGAATTGTTGGTGGGTGAAAAGGCTTAGGACATTCAAGCATGTGCTGACTGGAAAGAAAGATGCAAGGTTTTTATAAAATCATCAAATCCTTCTATTTGACTAAGAAAAAGAACTCCGGTCATTACACTTGATGACGCAATCATCCTGAAAGAATGGACTGAGCTTTTAAACTACTAGGCAAGACATTTCCATATTACACAAAACATTCCTAACACAGTTTATGAGTCAGTTACTGATGCTCAGCCTAACATACTACTTGTCCAGCGCAAGGACTACCTTCTCAGAAAGTAGCTTCACAAGGTCATTTTTGGCTTATGAAGGTTAGGGCAGATACTGAAATTCTAGATATACTCCATAATGATTCCTATATATAAGAATAAAGGAGAGAAGAGTAACTACAACAACATTTGAAGCTTTTTACTTCTATTTGTAAGGTGGTAAACTACCATCTAGAGTTACTCTCGTGCTTAGTTAAACATAAAACTAGAGCCATCTTACAGGTGCTTTCAAAAATCACTATTGGATAAGGGAAACTAACGATGGAGGCGAAAATGAAAACCTTTATAACCAAAAATTACAATAATCTAAGTACAACTCCCTTTAAGAAAATTGTTAGCAGATTTCACGAATGAACATGCGCTGAATGAATATTTTGGCCTATGAATTTAAAGAATTTCTAGTCACAGAAATATCAGAAAGCTCATTAGAAAACTAGAAAAGTTTTATATTGCAAATGAAACTAGATAAATGGTGCAAAAGCGAACCGTATGTCTTTTATGGAATAAATTTGTCAAAATAGGTAACATTTATTTTTTAGCAGGGTATCTATATTTGCAAAGTTAAGTGATGATAACTTATGATGGAAAGTAAATAATGATTAATACATATATATTCTATCTATTGGTCATTTGTTACAATTTAAAACTCCTGAACCCTAAAGTCTTACATAGAAAAAGAGCGAAATGATTTTGAGGTCTGAGAAAAAGGGGAAATATTCAGTCAGGAAAGAGGCTCAATCCCTTTTCACTTAGGTCTCTCTTGCCCGAAAGTGGTCAGCTGAAAGATGCGACTAGAAGAATGAGAAAAACGAAGTTTCTCTTTCGGTAATTCCAGAGATGTGACCAAAAACGAAAAAAACTTGAATGCTGCATATATTACGTTCTTGAAAAGACATATTTACGTGACCACAGCCTCTTTTACAGAAAGTTTCTATCATATACATTTATAATCTTTTTAGATTCCAGTCTGTTTCATTAAAATTACCAAACCCAAATAATATAAAGGAAAAATATAATATTGTAAATTATTTAAAGTTACAGGTAATTATCTCTTTAATTGTCATAATAGATCCATGTAATAGTACCGATACACTTTCTAAAATAGTATTCTAAATGCAAATGAACCAAGAATATTGGGATATCATTGAAGAGCTGATAAGATGATAGTCGAAGCTTTATTTGAGCTTTACCTTCCGATCCTAAGATGACTCCTGAGCAGAAGAATCTGAAGGATTTCATTTTGAAGATCACAAACAAATCTCGCTAGTAGTGTGTCATCTTCAATTATAATTTGGGTTTACTACTAAGTGTAATGTACGCGCATTTCATATATGCTCATACATTGTACTGTGATTGCTCTCTCTCTCTCTCTCTCTCTCTCTCTCTCTCTCTCTCTCTCTCTCTCTCTCTCTCTCTCTCTCTCTCTCTCTCTCTCTGATGGCCTTATACCCTCTCGATGTGCAGGCAATTTGTTGAAGGAAAGAGCTTTTGCGATGTGATGAAGGGTTGGGCAATGGCAGCAGGGAGATTTTCATCAACCTGGTAGGTTTAACCTTGCCGCTAAGACTAGTTCTGACCATCAAGACTAGGACCAGACCACTTTTATCTCCTCTACACTTACATATTTATATTTTGCTCTCTTTCTCAGCCCTTCTATCCAAACTTTCAACTTTCAATCCCTCCCGCCTTCAATAAAAAAGAAAAGAAATAGAAAATTAAAACAAAAAACAGAGGATATTTAGATACGACGACTGTCTATAACTAGTCTTTACACAATAAGGAGAGGACAGCTACCTTATGCGTCAAAGCAGAGGCTTTGGAACTTCTATAAACAATGCTAAGAACTTGCTCACAGGTTTCCAGAGACTGGGATGGAGGAATCCCAGGGTGACTGGGGACACAAGAATGGAAAATTCCTATCATTGTCCCGCAAAGCATATTCCTAACGTGTAATATCTGACCACTCCTTGCAACCGACCCCTAGCAAAATAGGCTAAACTGCTCTTGAAGTTGACAATACTTTTGTGCTTTGTTGGAATACTGGTCTACTAAAAAAAAAAACAGCTGTTTCTTCTTGTTAATACTTAGTAGTACCTAAGAGTCTAGCTTCTTCTTGAATGTTTGGAAATCCTAGTATTCGCTAGCATTCTGCTGTCAATTCTGCCAACAAAAACTGGCTTCTGCCTTGTGCTGCTCAGTTGGGAGCTGCGGCATATTAGGGACAGCCCAAAATTGAGGATATGTAACTGATGATTTGGTGGCACTTATGGGAGTTTGGAGACAGAAAAAGGGCAAGTCACCCAGAATTAAGCGGATCCGGCAGCAGGTGGATAACCTTTTGCCATCCCATCCCACCTCTTTTACAGTAGTGGTCACAAAGCTAATAATTAAAGAAGTTATTAGCTGAGACATCCAACTATATATGCATTAGAAAATATCACAGAGGAAATAAAAATGAGTGAGATACTGAAGTTAAAGCAAATATGTGCTAGATGGCAAATAAACAGATGGTGCCAAGAATTCAAAGAAGAGTGTATGCCCGCTTTGTCTGAAATAGAAAAATTTAAAGATGGAAACCAAAAATCAAGCAAACAATTGATAAGAGATCATATCCAAACTCCAACAGTTATAAATAAGGAACAAAGAAGTCGTAGATAATGTTGCAGAAATTAGTATTCAAGAAATACAAATTTTTTTTTATTAGTAAATTTACATAGTATATACAGCAAGTATCTATATACACATATATGACACTTTTACAATATATATTTTACATTATTTTTAATACTTAATACAAAACAAAAACTTTGACTCTCATTGCTTTAAAATGCAAAGTACTCTATAAAGATTTTCTTCTTTTACCCTTAATGACACAGTATGCTTGTTAAATATTTTCAACATATTGGCGGGTAAAATGTTTCGCTATATCGTATGATTTTGATAGGACCCACTTGGTGTATTTTATTCTACATCTTAATAAGGAAATTCTTTCTAAAGGAGATACATAGTCATCCCTCCTATACCATACACAATGTATATATTTAATGAGAAGAACATTTACTGTGTTTACCTGTTTCTTGGTTTTACATGTGTAGTCCATCATAAATTTTATTGGTTGTTCTACCTTTACTATACATATTTCTAAAATTAAGGTCGGAAACCACTCCCATATGAGTTTAACAAACATACAAAATTATACAACATGTAAATGATTTTCTACTTCCATACATTTGTTCCAGAAATTATCATTATTATATTTAATACTCTAAGCCTTTCTTTTGTGGCTAATGATTCATACAAAAATCTGTACATCAAACTTCTCTGGTACGAATCAACATATTTACGCAATAGATTATTCTATATATCCTTCCAGTTAAAGAGTGGATATCTCGACAATACAGTAGGCAAATGTTCTGGCATTATAGATCTGTAAATATTTTTACTTTCAACACGTGGGAAGTTCGGAGTTTTTATCAATTTCCTTAGGGTATCAACAACATAATTGTAGAAAGAAGTACCTGAGTATGATACACCATGACAAATTTCCAAAGGAAACATATAACCGATTCTAATACGGGTAAAATAAAGGGCTAGCTGCCTTCCATAACTTTGTGAATGAATAATCTTCAAATATGTGCTCGTTAAAATAGTTGCTGCCTTGTAATACACATTGACTATACCTATGCCTCCTTTCGCTTTTCGGAGATAAAGGGATTCTCTCTTAATAGGCTGATACGTTGCACACCACAGGTACCGAAAGATTGCTTGTTCTAGGAGTTTTGCTTTGCTCTTTACCAATGGAAACACGTGGCACATGTACCACACCACTTAAGATTAAGGAATTAATAATGACAGCTTTTTGATACATAGACAAAAATCTGTTTGAGAGTATGTTTACTCCTACCTGCACTTTGCTAATGAGTTCATAAGAGTTTCCTTTAACCATTTCTTCATAATCTTTGCATAGCAACCTCCCTAATACAGTGCATTTTTTCTTATGTTGCAACCATTCAACTGGCCATTCATTTCGATGTTTCCAGTTACCTAGTCCCATAACACAAGTTTTTTTCACGATTTAGCTCTGCCCTTGTAGCTTGCTCAAATATTGCTATTGTATGAAACACTTCCTGTATGCTCTCAGTTGTTCTCACAAACACCGAACTGTCATCCGCAAATCCTATGACAGAACACTGGAATGCATTTGGGAGTTCTATTGGCTGAATACTTACATTTCGTTTCATAGTTCTATACAGTGATTCTTGGAACAAAACATATACTATCATTGACATAGGGCAGCCCTGGCGTATCGATCGTTCAACAGGAAAAGTCACTAACTATTCCATTTATACAAACTGCACTTAGGCTCCTGTCATATAGCATTCTTATTTTCATAACAAGATCGTCCTTAAAACTCATTCGCGATAAAGTCTTGAACATAAAATCTAGATTTACCTGTGGAAGGCCTTACTCCAGAGCTCCGTATAAATTATTTTCATTAACATAATATATGATATCACAGATTAGTGTATTACAGTTTATTATTGATCTTCCTTTCGCCAAACAAATTTTTTTCTCTGATACAACATTATTTAAAACACTCACCATTCTGTTTGCCAGTATTCTTGAAATACATTTATAGTCAGTATTTAGCAATGCAATAGGCCTCCAGTTCTTCAAAGATGGCATGTCCCCTCCTTTGTGAACGAGTTTTATGATACCTTTCTTTTGACTTAGCCCCATTTGAAAATTTACGTTTAAAGCATACTTCACCACTTCCGTAAATTTAGGTTTGATATTATTCCATGTTTTTAAGTGAAAACTCTAACGGAAGCCCATCCCCCCCTGGTTGTTCATAGATTTTAAAGCGTTTAATACCTCTTTTGAAGTTACAATACTACATAACGCTTCGTTGTCTTCCTCGTTTATGGTGCTGTCAATAGACAAAAGAAAATGGTCTCGTAACCTCGAGTCTGTGTGCACCTTAGAGAATAGAGCTTTATAATACTGCTTTACACTATTATTATTATTATTATTATTATTATCATTATTATTACTAGCCAAGCTACAACCCTAGTTGGAAAAGCAAGATGCTATAAGCCCAGGGGCTCAAACAGGGAAAATAAGCCCAGTGAGGAAAGGAAATAAGGAAATAAATAAACGATGAGAATAAATTAACAATATATCATTATAAAAACAGTAACAGCATCTAAACAGATATGTCCTATATAAACTATTAATAATGTCAAAAAAGAGATATGTCATATATAAGCAATAAAAAGACTCATGTCATGATGAGCAATAGCGTCTGTGTTATGCAGTGTTGCACCATTCTCCAAACGCAATTCTCTAATAATATTTTTTCTTCCTCTGGATTTCTATTTCCCTAATAGATGAGCAGACAGTCGCTCCCCATTTAACCTTTCTTCTGTTTTAACCTAATTTTTACACCTTCACTTATTTAATCTTTTTATACACTTTATTCGATCTTTAAGGACTTTCATTTGTTCAAAATCAATATTATCAATAGAAGCATTGTTAGCTAAGACTTCTAAGCGGCTTTGTAAAACAATCAATGTACCATATTTCTCTTGGTTAGCTTGTTTGGACAATCTAACAAAAAAATATCTTACATTAGGTTTCACAAAAATATCCCACCACTCCATGATATTAGGATATTTTATTTTTTCCCTTTTCAAATAATCCCAAAACTTCTTGAAGTTCTCGTCAAAATCATCTCTATTCAGCAACAATATATTTAATCTCCAATATCCCCTCCCCATTCTACACCGTTTGTCTATAAAAAGGTGAGTTAATAGCATGTTATGATCTGTCATAGACAATGGAATATTTTGACACTGTTTTATGTCACTATACAGGTTACTTACATATGTATGGTTTATTCTGGAGCCATAATCAGCTCGATAGTAAGTATACGAGGGTATATTGTGTTTTGAAAACCATACGTCTTTCAGAGCCAGTTGTTTTACTTGAGACTTGAGTGCTTTGGATACACATCTTTCGTTCCCCGTACTAACATCTCTTCCTGAGAGTACACAATTAAAATCGCCACCTAGAATTAAATTTGAAGTATTTGGTCTCAAGTAATATAAAATGTTATGAGAAAACAAACTCCCTCTTTCCTTCTTTTTAGAAGACCCTGACGGTGCACATACATTCAGTAAGAATAAATGACTGCCATTATGTTGGATTCTTGCAGATAATATACTACCCGTTTCATCTTTATCCGTTGACATTACAGAAATATTAGACATTTTATTAAACAGAAAAAAAGTGCCTCCTTTAAAAATAGTTGGCATATTCAGCAGTACTTCGAAACTTTCATCAAGATATCTTATCTTATTCCTATCTCTAATATTATGTTCTTGAATAAACAATACATCAATCTTATATTGAGAAGCTAACATCTTAAATTGTATCTGTTTGTTGAGCTCATTTAAACCACAAATATTTATTGATGCCACTATTAGAGCCATTAGAAAGAGTTAAAGGACATTTTTCCTCACTGCCATTGGTATGGTCCTCGTTATGTTTATGTTTACCTAATCCAGGCTCACTGTTGGGGGTTATGGCTTGTTCGGTATCATACTGCATATTCCTAAATCATCAAGGTTATTAGGTAACTGGGAATAATTTAACTGTGGATTCATAACACTTCCATCCTCATCGTCCTTAACATTAGAAATACTTTCCCTTTCTACACTAGTATTTTGAATTTTAGTACTATCTTTACCATGCGATTCAGAATGTTTCCATTTCATCGTCGAGACATTCGTTAGTAACCTTTTATTAGCCGTTATATCAAACACTCCTTTCCTTACCTCTTCCGGTTGAGAACCTTCCGTCATAACCTTGTGTACCTCTGCTTCTACTGTCGTTGCCTATATCCCTGATTCGCTAGTTTCGTTCAACTGTGTTTCTTTCACTTGAGTCTGTGGATTTTCGTGTTCGTCCCCGTCTAATAAATCTTCACTGATACTACTCATTATTAAATTCATGTTGTCTTTAAATACTAAGTCGTGTCGCTCATTTGTAATTTCGGTGTTCAAGGAAGCATCACGAACATCATCATTACTGCTACTAGGCTGATTAAACACTTTACTTTCTACTGGTATTAAGGCAGGAAAATCTCTAGTATCGAATACATTTGATCTTTCATATCGACTTGTCTCGCATTCTCTTGCTTCATGAAATTCTGAACCACACTTGAAACACGTTCTCTTTTGACCACTATATAGCAACTGAATTTGAAAACCATTCACAGTAATTTTCGATGGAATATTCTTTTTGACATACATTTTGGAGGTACGTATACCACTTAAAGCACCTTTAAAAGGACCCTGGTTATAAATATTGCTTCTTAGGCCCTCCTCTCTACCATACTGTCGAAGAATATCCGTTAAAAGTTCATCTTCCATCTCCTCTGGACAGTCTCTAATAGAAACAAAGGTAAACATTGAGCTTTCGTCTGTTACTTTCAAAGAAACACTATTACCCGTGACATATTTCTCTTCGAAGTCTTTGACAACACGATCATAAACCGCCTTTTTAGCTAACTTGACGATTACCTTTTCTCGTAGAAACTGGACTACTTGCAGATCTTGAAGGCGAATACCAATATGTACAAACAATGCCGCACTTACATCCTCTTGCGTTGGCTTTGTGTTCAAGAAGACTAACCCAATAGAATTCATTCTTCTTAAAGCAGAAGCCATTTTTCCCTTGGTTCAAACACAGTCCTATTATAGTTTTTAGGGAATAAATCCCTTGAATTGAAAGGTTTTATAGCCAAACGTCTAGATATGGACCCCTGAGGCACAGCCTCAGGGTACAACGACTAATCTTCCAAAACCCAGGACGGTGTTGATGTTAAATTTTCACTTTGGAAGAATAAATCTACAGTTTATACGTAATTTTACGATGACCACACTTCCTACATAATCATTAGCTTCATAGGAGACAAGAGGCCACAGCAATACATCCAAAGTCCCAAAACAAGCTGAAATAACGGAGCTCTGGAACTGCTGTCCGTTCACCTCAACGGTTGGGTCGAGTCTCCAAGAAATACAAACTAAGGTAAAATAAAGGACATAAGGTTGAGAGGAAATAACTAACAAAAAACAGAGAGTTCACGAAACCCACCAGAGGAAAGGTCATCAAGGCCAAGAAGACAAAACAATAGCCTAGACATGTAACTACCAACAAAAACAGATTCCCCACCTCCCCACCTCCCACCCCAGCAGAGGAAGAGGAAGATGAGACCTTGTTAATTCGAGACTCTATGATGAAGACCAAGGGTAGCACTTAACCTTGAAAAGAAGAGAAGGGTCAGGTCCTCTCCAGGTGCCTGCGCACAGAACATAGAAGAAAGTGGTCAGTAAAACTATAATATGAAACAAGAAGACCACTATCATTGTTCAGGCAATCGGAAATGACCTATTCCTATAAAAGGATACTGCTAGCCAAACAGCCAGGAAAAAAACCTACTGAAACTGCTAGAAACAAGACCAATAATACTATAGTTATAGATATTATTCTAAGACTCAATATCAGCCACTTCTCCTTCAGTAAGGCTATAGGGATAAACAAAAGGCTCAAGTCCACATGCCTGAAAAAGAAAGTTGAATTTATAGATCTTTGGGACACTTTTTACGGCAAGAGAAAATTATACAAAAGAGACGGAATACCATTTAATGAAGAAGGTAAGTGAGTTTATGGAAACAAGCTTAATCTTAATCTGTATATTTACTTAAAAACAGTAGACCAAGAACAAACTAGACCCATAGAATATTCTCCAACAACAAATAGAGCAAATTTGGCAGAAAAATAGAAAAACAGTAAATCGGGGAAAATAGCAAAGCCACAGAGGGAGAGAAAAAATGTAGAAAATTCCTTCAGAGGGACACAATTCAATGCTTAGTCAGTTAGAACAAAATGTAAAACTTCAAGGCAATATTAGTTAGTGGGGAATTAGATGTCATAGGCATTACCGAGCCCTGGTTTCCAGAAAAAACAAATCCCAGGTCTCAAGGTTTTCAAGAAGGACTGCCCTACAAAAAAAAAGCGGAGGGGTAATGCTCAATGTTAAAAATCAATTAAATCTCATAGAAATTAAATTAGAAACCGAATGTGAAGTGGCAGGGGCAAATATCAACACCATAGGAAAAAAAAAAAACATGTCTACACAAATAATATACAAACCACCACATCAAACTATAATTTGTCAAAAATTAATTCCTCTATCATTGGGTAAATAAACCAACTAGGGGAAACAATATACTAGATACTGTGCTTATAGCAAAAGAAATTTTAGTATCCAGTTTTTTAGTAAGAGAAAGAATTGGTAAGGGGACCACAGAATAGTTAGATTTCAGGTAAATATTCCTCATCTTAAAGAAAGGAAAATTATAAAAGATCTACACTACAGACAGAGTAACTGGATAAAACAGATGGAATACACCCAGAATTTAGAATACAATGAAACA
>NC_090744.1:80254517-80259517 GCF_036898095.1 Palaemon carinicauda | reverse complement strand
TGTCTTAGAGAGCAAAATACTCATTTGATCATATATTTAATATAGAGAAATTATTTGTTGATTCTATTTATTTATACTGTCGTAATTCATTTGAGATTATCTTTCGGAACAGCGACCAACTAAACCTTGCAAGAGGTCGTGATATGTTCCTACTTTCTCGATCATCGTCTGCGCAAAATGACTTTCATAAATATAGGGGAAATGCGAGAAAACTTCCTGGCTTAAAGCATTATTAATTATTTTCTAATAAATCTTCTCTTTTAAACTTTTACATTGACACGAGAACATTTACAGAAGGCAATGTAATTATTAAAAGAAACACAATAAAGTTTAGGAGTACCAGCTAGAAAGGAATTCTATTAAATCAGTTGAGTTACTTGCATGCCTCATTGCTACCCATAGACATTTCATAGAATATATCAAGTTTCAAGTTTTCGGTTATTGACATTTTAGGATGCATATGCTGTCTCATGCCCATAACCGCCAACAGATCATCATGGGAGCGACTGCCTTTTGCCATTCATCCAATCACCGATCTAAGTTTTTTTTTTTTTTTTTTTCTGATTTAGCTGATATTTATTGATATTTAGTCTATGGCATGATCATTGCTGCTAAAGTAATTGTTTGATGCTATTCATCAGTGTTACTCTTCTTGGTCAGAAAATTATTTGTCATCCTAAGAGAACTACTTTGGATTTTCTTTCCAATTTTAATTTGCTGTTATTCTAATCAATTAAAGTTAATTTGTAGATATATCTTTTTCAAGTGGCCAGGCATAACATTATTTATAAATAACAGTACAGCTGAGAATAATTCATGGCATCGATATTTTTCCTTCAAGAAAACTTGGGATATTTTCAAAAGATGTAAGTTATTTTTGGAATTCATATAACCTTCATAATGTAATAAAGGTATATTTGGAAATATTCGTATGGATATCTCCCCATTTAAATTCTGTGTTTTCACACGGATCATTTATATATCTACAGACACAAATTTGCCATAACAATAACCTAAGTAAAATAAAAAAAAGAAAAAAAAATCCACCTTTGTTAAAAGTGTGTAAAATGAAAGCAAAAGAAGAGTATCAAAGTTTTAAGTATGAAATAGTGATAGAGGTGAACTAAAAGAAGACAAAACTTACAATGCAAAGGATGATAAAAAGATAGATAAAACAAGAGTTATACGAAAGAAAATATTGGCCCAATTTTTAATAATGGAAATAAAAACTGAGCTTTTAGACGGTCATTGAAAAATAAATAATTTTAAACTGTGTTGTTCATTTATTTACCAACACATTCCATTACATTGAATCAAATGAAACGCAGGATGAAAATACAATTTATAAATTTTAATCATCATTATCATCTCCTCCTACGCCTATTGACGCAAAGGGTCTCGGTTAGATTTCGCCAGTCGTCTATATCCTGAGCTTTGAATTCAATACTTCTCCATTCATCATCTTCTACTCCTCGCTTCTTAGTCCTCAGCCATGCAGGTCTGGGTCTTCCAACTCTTCTAGTGGCTTGTGAAGCCCAGCTGTACGTTTGGCGAGCTAATCTCCCTTGGGAAATGCGAAGAACATGCCCAAACCATACCCATCTACCCCTCATCATGATTTCATCCACATATGCCCCTTGCGTAATCTTCCTTATAGTTTCATTTCTAAACTTCTCCTGTCATTTAACGTCTAATATCCTTCAGAGGGCTTTGCTCTTAAATCTACTTAATCTATTGGAGTTTGGTTCAAATTCATACCATAACTCATGTCAATACAATAACACCAATCTCACTAAACTGATATATAGTCTGATTTTTTATGTAATTTCAGGCGATTTGATTTCCAAATCATACTTAACCTAGCCATTGTCTGATCTTATTTTTCAATCTATCATTAAATTCTAATTCTAAAGACCCTGTATTAGTATCATAGTTCCTAAATACTTGAAAGTTTCTACCTCATTAATCCTTTCTTCTTCCAATGATATTTCATCTCTCATTGCATACTCCGTTCTCATCATCTCTGTCTTCCTTTTATTTATTTTCAACCCCACCTCGTGTTATATTTCATGCTTTCTGGTAAGCAAGCATTGCAAATCATGTGGTGTTCTACTTACAAAGACAGCATCATCAGCATACTCTAGGTGTGGAAAATATCTATCACCAATCCAGTGTGCTCCTTCTCCACCATATCTGTCTGTTCAATGCCTTAAAAATCCACGAGGAGGATAAACAACATAGGTGGCAACAAAAAACCTTTGGAGTACTCTGCTGTTCACTGGAAATTTATTTGATAAGATTCCATTAACATTAAATTTACTCTTGCTATTCTAATGAACATATTTAAATAAAATTTACATATTCAAGAGGAATTCCATGACAACGCAAGACTCCACAAAATTTGTCGGTGCACACTATCAAATGATTTTTCATAGTTCACAAATGCCATCAAAAATGGATTTCTTTATTCTACGCATTGCTGTAAATCTCTTAAAATTAAGATTTGGTCAGTGCAACTTCTACCTTTTCTATATCCTGCCTTTTCATCTCTCAGTTTTTCACCAATCTTACTCTCCTGTCTCTTTAGAATAAGCATACTATATATTTTCATAACGACTTTCGTAAATGTTATACCTCTGTAATTATTGCAATCATTCAGTTCTCCTTTTTTTGGCTATTTTGGCCAACATTCCTAACACCCATTCATCAGGTTTTGCCTCTTCCTGCCACATTCTACAAAATGATATTATAAGTAGTCTGGGAGTCACTTCCTTTTCGGTTAATATCATCTCGACAGTTATTTCATTGTATCCCTGGGCTTTCCACTATTTATTTTTTTCAGAATAGCCTCGACTTCTAACGTACTTAATTCATTCATGGGCATATCAAGGTTTTCACCTGCATCAGGTATATCAATCGAATTATTCACTTCATATTTGCAATTCATGACCTCACTAAAGTATCCCATCCAACGTTGTCTTTCTTCATCTTCTGTTGCTATAACAGAGCCATTTCTCATTTTGATGGGTGATGGGCATATGCTTTTTTTCTTAGCTCCAGTTGAGATTTCATTTAAAAATCTACTTGAATTGTACTATGGATAGTAAAGCTGTTTTCTTCAAACCGGCACTTGAGGTTAGGATAGTTAGTGTTTTGGAGAATGGAGACGATAATATTTGCCAAAAATTGGGGTTATGGACGAACCTCTACAGAGGATAGAGAGCTTTTGATAAACAAAATGAGATTATGAAATGTAAATTGTAACTTTCTCTAAAAATAGATGTGTCTAATCAGATAGTCCTACCGGTATTAACTTTTGCATTAGAAACTTGGAGCCTTAATAAAGCCTTAAAACATTAGCTAGTTAAATCTCAGACCTAGTGAGAAAATATTGTTTGGACTATCCTAAAAGACAGAAAAAGAACATGGATACGAGAGCAAACTAAAGTAGAGGATATTCTAACAACATAGGAAATTGCCTGGTGTATTTCGGTAGATTGGTCAAGATTTATGTCATATTCATAGTTGAACGAATCTAAATCAACTGTCATGTGAGAACTCAGATATTCAAAAGGTGAATTTGCAATGCACATCTAGAACAAAATAAAGAAAACTGATAAAAAAGCTCCAATGCATACCTTTGCCTTTTCCCATTTTACGAACAAGTCTTAAATGAAACCATTTCTTAGATGTTTTAATTCTAACGGGGTCATATAGGACTTGTATATTATCTTCACATATACTTACAGTAGATTTGATCTTAATAGCTGGAGAGGTATTTATCAATGTATTACTCCCCATTATGATTTATTTGAATTATCAAGTAGGATTAGGGAAGAGGTTTATTAGAAGATAGACCCTCCCCTAAAAAATGCAAAACACGAGAATACGGCTACAAAAAATAAAGGAAATTAGATTGGGATGGAGGATGAGGACATAGATGAAACAAAATATGCAAAATGATTAGGAAAAATATTTAGAGGAAATTATCAGAAATCTTTTAAAAAAACATTTAAGAAAAACAATAATTTGAAAAAAAAAATGGTTAAGAAATGTTAAAAGAAGCAAAAGAGATCAGTCAAGAAAAGAGGGAGAGGAAAATGAAAAAGAAAGGGCAAACGAAGTATGGAGAATAGTTAAGAATAAAGCTTTTAGGGACACCAGATGGAATCTATCAGTAATGTGTCCACACGGAGCAATAATTCTTCGCCTCTAAGGCGAACGCCTCTGACAAAACTACTTATTTCCACAAACATTCCCACGGACGGTATAAAGGGGAAAAATGGAGAGAGAAACACGCTTAGTAGATCCTTCACCTCGTTAGCAGAGTGTTTCTGAGGAGTCTTTTTTGCTATTGTGTCGGTATTGTGAAGGAATTGACTATTTTTCTTCACTTCTGCTATGAATTCTTTATGTTTTCTATTATTGTTTCTGTTATAATAACTGACATCTGTTGTACCAAATTATTAAACTGGTGACCTTAACGATACGTAGTGAATTGCCTTTGATAGGCTGTTATGAGTATCAGCTGAAAAAAAAAAAAAAAAAAAAAAAAACACACAGAGGTGAAAGTGAAAAGTATTTCTTTGATGTTCACAAAAGAAAATATCGTCCTGATGCAAGAACACTTAATTTAGTATCACGAAGCCAAATTTGGTAACTGCGTTTCAAAACTTTTAATATCATAAAGCTTTTGGCTAGCTATTTAAGAGTTAATTTAGGTGATTTATGGCAATCAATACAGTAAGAAAAAACGCAATAATAATAATAATAATAATAATAATAATAATAATAATAATAATATTTCACTGCCATGATAACTTGGTTTGTTTTTGCTGTAATGATTTATCTGTTCCAGCTATTCTTCATGATAGAGAATCTATAATAAAAATAACTCCCGGTGTGATTCTTGGTGACAAATTTACTTTTGAGAAACACATTACGTCTGTCTTTTGCAATGACAGAAAAATGGCTTATTGAGAAAATCTTTTAAGATTTTC